>NC_081533.1:27503441-27628441 GCF_030273125.1 Centropristis striata
TTTTCTGAATATATAATAATAACTCTATCATACATTAATATGAAAATATATAGGGATTAAAAAACAAACATTTGTACTATAAAGTTATTCGAAGCAACAGTGTGGAGCAGATGTACTGTAGGTTTGATGAATCACATGACCAGGCAAAAAAAACCCCAAAAAACAAGACAGACAAACATCAGTCTAAGATCAAATCTGTGACGTTAAGGAAACATTGGTGTTGCGGTGCAGCAGGAAGCAGACTCTCACTGATACTGAACTGTTCTGTAGATACCAACATGCACTGGACTCTCCAGCTCGCTGTGGCTCTCCTCAACATTTTATGGATCGCCTTCTTTTTAACACCAGAACCGTTCTCAGGTAAGCTGTGTGTCATTAGAAGCAGCAGTAGTATTAGTTTTAGTATTAGTATTAGTATTCATGCTGAGGTTTGCGTTGATTCGCAGTGTTTGTACAGAGAAGAAGTACTAATGAGGACGTTCAGTTCCAAGAGTTTTGTATTCATCTTCCAGCCGTCACAGTCCTCTTTAACAAAACCAACAACACCAACACAACATCTCAAGGTAAACATTGATTCTATAAAGTTTGTTAGTATTTTGTACATTTAGCTGTTATTTTGCATTTGACTTATTACTACAGGGAAACTAGTATTGTTTTCACCTTTAATAATTTGATCAGATGTTCACAATTTTGTTTAGTTTTAGTCTCTTTTTTACCTTTGTCAATTCTGTATTTTATTGCACTTTTTGCACTTTTATGTGAAGCACTTTGGTGCGGCTCAGCCGTCTGTAAATGCGCTATATAAATAAATTTGACTTTGACTTTGACAATTATATTTCTTTTTTCTTTCAGTTTTGTGCAGCTGGACTGACTTCCTTTATTGACAAGAGCTTTTCACTTTTTCCGCTTTAAAAGAAGCTCCAAAAATATAGACTGCATAATGTTGCATTGTCACCTAATATACCCAAGCCTTTGTTCATTCTAATGCCAATGTGTGATCAAGGGTGTCTTTGTATAGATGTATATGTTTGGCGTATGTTGATAAAGACAAAATGTTGTATTTCTACCTTCAGGTGTTACTTTAAATAATACTATTATAACTAAATGTCTTGTATTCATCTTCCAGCCGTCACAGTCCCCTCTAACGAAACCAACAACACCAACACGACATTTCAAGGTAAACATTGATTCTATAAGGTTTGTTAGTATTTTATAGATTAAGCTGTTATTTTGCATTGACTTATTACAACAGTGAAACTAGTAACTTGTTTTGTGTGATACCATTGTTAGATGTTCTCTTGTATTTCTATTTTATTACTGCTATAAATCATTCATGTTCCCATACAGATCAGCCCGCTCCTGCACCAGGAAGTGAACCGACAAAAATGTAAGTGACTTTGAAATAATATCTCCATATTATACTGAATCTTTAACGTCATTTGTTGATTCCCCTTCCATTGTGAGTAACGAAATTGAACAAATTAGTTGTTGTTTTTTCTTGCATCATAGTAATAGTAGCTCTAGCAGTAGTGGAATCAGCAACTGTATTCATAAAGTATTCAGCAGAGCAAGTAATACTAGAATACTAGAAATAATACTAGAAGAGGATGAAGTTAGCATTAAAATCACATGCAAATATCATGGGACAAAAATCAGGGTCATTTTCACCATTACTGTTGTTGCATTTGCAAAATGAATTAAATGTAGACAAAATGAAACAGTTCTTCATGATGGAGCTTTTTGTGTGTGTTGTAACTTAACATTTCAAAATGTATACAATGTATTTCTGTATTTTCACTATTAGGGACTGGGATGAGCTGGGACTAACAACTCCAAGTAGTCCCCCTGAAGAGGGACGGACTACTCCAGGTAGTCCTCTTGAACCAGGACAGACCTCCACAGATGACACCTCAGCCTTTGAATTGACTCCTACCAAAAGCTCAGTGGCTATTTATAATGTGGAGCCCTTTAAATATGATTTTGGAACGTCCTGCTGCCGGAGAGTTACCAGTACAAAAATACCTCTACGTAGGATAAAGGGATATAAGAGGCAACAAAACACCCAAATATGTCGTATTCAGGCCATTGTGTAAGTAAAAGCTATGAGTTAGCATCAATGACATGATACATTTAAAAAACTTTTATTCATTGATTAATAAAAGCCAATATGTTAAAAAATGTAATTTAAGTGTATAGAGACTAACCTTTATGTCATTTTCTCCTGACAGAATAATTACAATTCGCCACTACGTCTGTGTTGATCCAGGTGCTCCGTGGGTTAAGAGTTTTTTGAGAACGCTTGAGGAAAAGGTGAAACGAATGGACAATTGATCGTGGTAAGTTATACGAAAACGTTCTGTTATGAATACTAGAAAATGCTTCAAATATTAAGAAAACGAGCTTTGAAGTTAGACCCATTAGTGTGGAAGTGGGGATTACATACAGTATATAGTACTTGATAAAAAAAAAGTGTACTTAATAATAAAAGAATATTAATAACAGTGGGAATTTAAACAACAGAGACTACTACAGAGAATTTAAAGGTATATTGCCCTATTTTTATTAATTTGATCTGTTGTTCACAGTTCTGTTTCTTTTTTCTTTCAGAGACTTTCAGACTGACTTCATTTAGTGACAAGAGCTTTTCACTTTTTTTTTCGCTTTAAAAGAAGCTCCAACAATATAGACTGCATAAAAATGTTGCATTATTACCGAGTATACCCAAGCCTTTGTTAATTCTAACGCCAATGTGTGATCAAGGGCGTGTTTGTGTAAATGTATATGTGTGGCGTATGTAAATAAAGACAAAATGTTGTATTTCTACCTTCAGGTGTTATAGTATTTATAACAAAGTGTTTGTGTACTTGTTTGTGTATATTTTTTCAATCCTGTCATGAGTAAAAGCTAATATAGCATATATATTAAGCTATATCATCACATAATGTTGACTTTCCCTTTAGCAAGGGGAGATCAGCATTAAAAATGAACATCCAACTACACGTTGTATTAATAAAGACTTAAAACTTGTGATTGAGACCATAAACTCAGTCTGAAAATGTTTGAGGTAATTAAATTAAGCGAGAAATAGGGTCAATTAGCTACCGACTTTGCCCAGAGAAGTTGGCGGCGTTTCTGGATGTTGTTGGTATCTGGCTTTCTCTTTGCATGGTAGAGTCTTAACTTGTATTTATAGATGCAGCGACAAACTCTGTTTACTGACAGTTTTCTGAAGTATTCCTGGGCCCATGTAGTAATGTCCTTTATACAGTTATGTAAGTTTATAATGCAGTGCTTCTTAAATAAATGTAATACTCTCTAAGGTTGTTTTCTTTTCCATAAAGGTAGTTTGTATTTTTGCACATCTATCTGACTTGCTGTGTACTACTTGGAATTATTTAATTGGAAATGTACTAATCAGACAGTGTCTCAAATTTATTATAAATTAATAGTAATTATAGATTACAAATTGCATCTATATATATTACTACATTACATGTCATTTAGCAGACGCTTTTGTCCAAAGCGACTTACAATAAGTGCATTCAACCTGATGGTACTAGACAGACCATAGGAATCAAATAAGTATTTATATAATACGTGTAACACACACAAAAATATGTTAAGTATTTGAATCAAAATTACATTTTCATTTATTAAGTTTATTTAACTTATTTTTTAAATTTCATTTTATTTGACTTTTCTGAATATATTATAACTATCATACATTAATATGAAAATATATAGGGATTTAAAAACAAACATTTGTACTATAAAGTTATTCGAAGCAACAGTGTGGAGCAGATGTACTGTATGTTTGATGAATCACATGACCAGGCAAAAAACAAGGCAAACGTGACGTTAAGGAAACATTGGTGTTGCTGTGCAGCAGGAAGCAGATGTGGCGAGGTTGGATTTACTCCTAGATTCTTTACAGTACAATATTAAAATGTTGCCGACAACGCCAGCTAGAGGTTCTAAAAGGAGCCTAGCACTCCACTACATAAAACACGTACAGGTTCTTTGGGTATCAGGTTGTTACTGAGCAGAGAATAAGACACAGAGGGCAATTGTAATGAATATAAAACTTTATATAAAAACTGTATATTAAAAATTGTCCCAGCCCAAACTCCAGGACCATTGGCCAGTCTCTAGTCCTTCCTGGGTCCACTTAGGCTGTTCAAAGTCCTTTTCCAAAGGGATGCAAAAGGGGCCTCAATCCGTGGCACACCAGACGACGTCCCAGCATAAAGTTCTGCACAGCAAACAAAAATATTACTCAAATGGTCCAGGAAATGGGACCCAAAGTTCAAAAGGGTTTGCACTGCAATTCACACTCAAATAAAGGGACTCATAGGTGGCCTGTGGATTATTCACCCCAGCTATAGACAGGACTTTGAGCCCTAGCCCAATCAGATATGTGTGACATCTTAGTAAATATAAAATGTCGCTCTGGAGTAGGGCAACAGTTAAGTCAATAAAAATGGCAGACTAAACTAGAAAATTTCCTCTGGGGAAATTCTGAAAGGGCCACGGGGGCTACTGCCGATGACATTCTTCAGAGATTTCAAACAATTAATACTAGTAATGTTATGATACTATATAATATACAAGGAGCACACCTACAACAAACATTCCTCTTCAAGAATTTATTTGTACAGCAACCTATGCCCTTTAACCTCAAAATGTGTGTGTGTGTGTGAAACATTTGTATCTGGAGGAGTGTGCGCGCTTACGCGTGCGCGCGTGTATCTTTAACTGTTATTACATAAATTACCAGTGTGTGTGCGTGCGTGTATCTTTAACTGTTATTACATTAAATGACCAGTGTGTGTGCGTGTGTGTATCTTTAACTGTTATTACATTAAATGACCTGTATGTGCGTGCGTGTATCTTTAACTGTTATTACATTAAATGACCAGTGTGTGTGCGTGTGTGTATCTTTAACTGTTATTACATTAAATGACCTGTATGTGCGTGCGTGTATCTTTAACTGTTATTACATTAAATGACCAGGGTGTGTGTGTGTGCGTGCGTGTATCTTTAACTGTTATTACATTAAATGACCAGTGTGTGTGTGCGTGTGTGCGTGTATCTTAACTGTTATTACATTAAATGACCAGTGTGTGTGCGTGCGTGTATCTTTAACTGTTATTAAATTAAATGACCAGTGTGTGTGTGCGTGCGTGTATCTTTAACTGTTATTACATTAAATGACCAGTGTGTGTGTGCGTGCGTGTATCTTTAACTGTTATTACATTAAATGACCAGTGTGTGTGTGTGTGCGTGCGTGTATCTTTAACTGTTATTACATTAAATGACCAGTGTGTGTGTGTGTGTGTGCGTGTATCTTTAACTGTTATTACATTAAATGACCAGTGTGTGTGTGTGTGTGTGCGCGTGTATCTTTAACTGTAATCACATCAAAGCATCAAAGGCGTTGGGGTCGACCAATCAGAGCAGAGCAATCAACAGAATTAACAGCTGTGGAATCTTCTGGCACAGTGAAAGCAGCCAGAGGTGGGCAGAGTGAAATTTCTGACCTCGAACAGAAAGCATTTTTGGCAAAACCATAATACCTATCATTGATCCGACTTCACTTTAAGCGTCCTGAGTTCTTCCTGAACGTCTACATATGGGTTTTTTTTAAGAAAAATGAAAAAATAGCTTTGTTGGAGCGATCTAAAAAAACTGTTCCATCTCCCTTTTACCGAAATCTCCCTGTGTTTTTAATATGGGACCCAATAAGGCAGTTGGTGGTGTTGGTGGCGCATCTGTGCTTCCTACGCCCAAACTATAACTCTGACAGCTTTACCAGAGGATTGTGAGGGAGAAGACAAATTTTCCTACGTTTCTATGTATAAATTTTTTCTGTAGAGTGGAATTTGCGGCCTGGAGCGCAGTTTTCATATGTATTTTTTGACATTGTTTTCTCTCCCTCTACACTCGGAGCGATGACATCACACACTGTGACACGAACATTCCGTGCAATACACACCCATTATAATCTCAATTTCTACAAAAATGATCATGGTCATTGAACAGGGATTGATAAAAAACTATGTGGCCTATCGAAATGTGGAGTAATACACCAAGACTTGTGTAACTGTTTAAAGTTTAAATGGAGTCTCTAGCTGAAATTATGCCGGAGAAGTAGACGTTTGAAAATGTCCAATTATTGTTCTTTTTCGCTCATTTTCTTTCGGCCCTCCCATTCATTTCAATGCAAAATTTTGAGCAGTTTTTCGCGACTTACGTCGCGAAAAATGTGTGTTCTGTAGAGAAAAGTAATAGCACACCGATCCTGATCAAACCGCACGTTTTGATATATAATTTGTCCTGCATCTCTTCAAGTTGTAGGACTAGTAGCGGGACGAAATTGCGTCCGGAAGAGGAATAAGAAGAAATCCACAGTATAACAGTAGTGGTCCCTACAGCTATTGCTGTATGGGACCAGTGCTCGGTGCGATTGCCCCGAGGCCCTAATGACTATTGTGTGCTCTCAGATAAAAACAGAAGGACCAGTGGGGGAGCGGTATTTATCTCAGAGAGGGGGTGATCGCGACCACACCCCTCTGCCATCCGCTGTCGTCTTCCCCCTTCCTGGTCACAGCAGTAGCGTCTTGGCCAGGGATCGTCACTCGTCCACGTTGCAGGTCCCTTCGGGAAGACGCCAGGGCTAAAGTCGTCCCGCCAACCGTGGTTCCTCCACCGTGTTGGTTGCTGCTGCCCACTGCTTCGGCCCTCTTTGTGTTCCGGCTGCCTGCTCCTCACGGCTGCCTGCTCTCTCCCTGAGCAGTCTCCCAACACTCTTTTATGCCCTCCCAGGTGTCCCTCCATGTCAATCAACCCCAGGTGTCTCTCCTTGGCTTGATGAGCTCTGCTTCCGTCTAGTCCCTCCCACCTCTAGATTTCAGAGTGACAGTCTGTTTCATGGGAGGGCCCAGGGAGACATGCAGAGGAAAAAACAGCAAAGCAACACAAAAACACACTAAAAACTGACCCCGTCACACAGACTCTCACTGATACTGAACTGTTCTGTAGATACCAACATGCGTGGGACTCTCCAGCTCGCTGTGGCTCTCCTCAACATTTTATGGATCTTTTTAACACCAGAAGCGTTCTCAGGTAAGCTGTGTGTCATTAGAAGCAGCAGTAGTATTAGCAGCATTTCGTCAGTCATGCTGAGGTTTGTGTTGTGTTTGTACAGAGAAGAAGTAAATGGGGTGCACTTTTATCCAAAGCGCTTTACACTACACACTACGCTCATTCACCCATTCACACTGGTGAATTCATTCATTCATACTGGTGGCCGAGGCTATCAAGGCACACTGGTGCCACCTGCCACCATTGGGAATTCATTCACACACCGATGAATTGACACCGAGCAATTTGGGGTTCAGTATCTTGCTCAAGGATACTTTGACATGTATACATGTATACATGTGTCAAGGCTGCCAAAAGCTTAATCTTTTTAGAATAAATGGCATAATATTCTACAAACCTTTCTTCATTTATAAATCAATAAAAACAAGAGGTTTCGGCAGTTTCAGCAGTTAAAGACTCCTGAATGATAGCAGGTTCTGACATTTAAAAGTTTGAATTCTTGAAAATATAATGTTTCATGTATGAACAATAGATGCAAAGTCCCAATAAGTGTGGAAGCTGGAAAATACATATGTAATATGAATACTACTACTGTTATTACCATAATGATACAGTTGGATTGATTAATATATATTTGTTTTCAATTTTCATCATTTTCTCGCACAGCTCATTCCACTCCTGTACCAGGAGGAGGTGAACCTACAATGTAAGAAATACGTAGTACGTGGTTGTGTTTGTACTTGTATTAAAGTGTTAGTATTAAAAAAAATGTATCAAGATGTTTTAGTTTGCAAATGAATACTTCTTAACCCATAAGAACCCAGACCTATTTATCCTTGAAGGTAAGTTATGGGGGATATACCACAGACCAAGTGGACCACATAGAACACATTTATTATGTGTTTTTCAAAAACACATAAGTGTCAAAGATCTGTGATGTGACATAAACGTTACATTGGGCTTTTATGGTCTTTATGTTTATAATATTTCTTATTTTAAAATAAAAATAAAAAAACTCGACACATTTTATGCTTACAGAGACACAAATTTGCCTTTTTCTTGGGTCTCCACAATATATATCAAAATTGTGACATTAATAGTGCTATTTAACAACAAATTATTTTTCAGATTTGTTTTTAAGTAGCATAATAATAATGATAATAATAATAATAATAATAATAAATCAATTATAAATTAAAAACAAATAACCACATGTCTTTTTGTTTGCATCTCCATACATATCAAAATAGTGACTTTAATTTGTTCAGGAAATATGGTCAGTAACAAAAATAAGCTTTTTGAAATGAGCTACTTTTTCCACATTTCTGTTCTGAATATGGGAGATTTTGGAAGTGTTTGTTACACGGGTGTCACCATGGGTTCTTATGGGTTAATGTCCTAAAGTCTTAATTATAGAGCTTTTTGTATTTATCAAAACTTGACATTTCAAAATTATTTGTACAATCTGTTAATGTATTTCCACTGTTAGGGACTGGGATGGACTGGAACCAACATCTCCAGGTAGTCCTCCTGAACGGCCACCTAAGATTCCAGGCGGTCCTCTTGTCTGTTCTGGTAGTTTCATGGGCCCAGATGAGTGCTGCTTCGTGTACTACCCAAGAAGAGTGAACAGAAGACTCGTCAGCTCATGTCACATCACTGATCCAGAATGCCCGAAACCTGGAGTCATGTATGTTTACTTCCCCCTCAATACATTTCATACAATGAAAGATATAGGAATGTTTCTTATTACTCAGTATGACTAGTAGGCTGCTTGGTACAATTATTGGACATTCAAGTTCATAAGTGCAGATTTCCAGCATCCTGCACACTGCATACACTAAATTGTATTTTCTCATTTGATATAAACTTACAATATATTACATAAAATGTGATTTTTCATTATAATATAATACATTTCTGACAATAAATAATGACTCTTGATTCTTATTTTTATTTGGATTGCTTCTTGTTCTGTTATTTTGTCTTAATTGACAATTATTATAATGACAGTGACATTTCTTTCTTTCAGTCTGGTTACAAATAAAGGTAGAGAATTCTGTGTGGATCCCTCTCTCCGCTGGGTTGTGAACATGATGCAATAACTGGACACCAGCACTTCTTAAACAAGCGGTTGGCTCATCCTTCTTTAAAGTTACTCTTCTTTATCAAATCACTTAATATGAACTGCATGTTACAATTTGGTCATGCCTTTTTTTAATGCAAATATCTGCTGTGAGCAATTTAATGATTTTGTACCCGAACTGAGTCATTTTGAGGCTGAATGGCACATTATCCTCCTGTGATTTTGCTTTGTATTACCCACAATATTATACACTATAAACTTCATAAAAATAGTGTCAGTAGTTTGCCTTTTGTTTGCAAAATAAATGTAAATATAGCCTACTGAACAATTTGCTCTCCATATTTGTTTCATTGAACACATGTCCAAAGACAAGTTTTACATGTTGAATCTTTAACTGACCTGCTGAATACTTGGAATTAATAAATTTGGAAGTGTAACTGGATACTGTCCCGTTTTTTTCTTTTTTTTCATAATTAGTAGCTTCTTAAATATGTTAACGTTCTAGTTATACTCTAATCAACTTTGTTGAACTTTTTGGGAAACTACACACACACACACACACAAACATTCTTGTACTTCTATCTTTGTGAGGGCCCTCATTGGAACAGTGAATTCCCTTGCAAGGTTATAATAGTTTGGGATTTTTCTTTAGTTTTAGTTTTAATTTTGTTGTGAATTTTTGTTTTCAAATTCAGTTAGTTTTAATGAGTTTTTAGAGTGAGTTTGCTAGTTTTAGTTTAGTATTTTAAAAAAAAATGCTTTAGTTTTAGTTTAGTTTTTATTAGTTTTAGTTTTTTGTAATGGGGTATTTGTACGGTGGGAGATTAAAAGAGGTCACAGTAAATTTTGCCTTTATTTCCTTTGTCTGATCCATCTTCATTATGTATGAAAAAAGTTGACAAAGATGAAAATGAAGGACATTTTCTCTATAATTTTAGTTAGTTTTGTAACCACACAATACAGTTTCAGTTAACTATCATTATCATGTAACCTTTAACCCTTAAAACAAAGTCTGAAATCTCAAAAAAGCCTTTAAAGAAGTGAGGACCGGCCGAAATGTCCTCACTTTGCAAAAATGTCCTCACTCTGTTGGTTAAAAACGTGTTCTGGTCCTCACTATGTAGGAAGTACAAGAACACACACACACACACACACACTAAACAATGGCGTTAAAAGAACTGATTCTGACAAAGGACAGATAGGACTCTAGCTAGTCTGGCTCTTTTCATATCTAAACTATACTACATATACATAAACTGAACATACGCTGTGTTCCGTACACAAAAAAAGATGTAGTTTTCAGACGACTAGATGTGTAATTGTTGGTGATTTTCCTTAGATCTTTGATGATGCAGGCACTTGTAGTATATATTATGCCAGCTTTGTTTGTTTTTCATCTCTATTTTTTTTTACTTCTAACCTTTCAGAACTTCTTGGGCCCAATTACAAGAAGAGTTAAATTGTCAATGCATCATTGACGTTTTATTACTCTTTACATTTATTGGAGGGATTTGTCAGGTTGCTCATTTACACATGCAGCAATTATGGAGCAACATAAGTTCAACATTCACTCTGTTTTAGCTCTGTTTTTGGTCTCCACCAACTCTGCTAAATATCGAGTAGCTAGTCTCTAACTGTTTTAAACATGTGGTTAACATTGTGAGACGGTTGCAGTTTGGTTAGGTTTAGATAAAGATAATGTTTTGGGTTAAAATAAGTATGTTTTTGACATTACAAGTTCGGTACATAAGAAGGTGCGTGAGTAGCCCACCAGGTACTGTGAGTCCTTTACTGCAGTGGTCCAGGTTTGAGTAGCCTCCTTTCCTCCAGTCATAATTACTAGGCCCACTACAATTTGCCACTGTATAACAAACTAAATATGAGTCATAATAAGCTGCTTGGACAAACAACCTGTGGGGTCATTTTATTGGGAGGAGGAAAGTCAGAAAGTCTTCTGCGAGAAGGCCTAACTGCAGTCTTGCAGGCAACACAACACATCCACTTCATACTGTAATTTCCCAGCTTGGGATAAATAAAGTATATCTATCTATCTATCTATCTATCTATCTATCTATCTATCTATCTATCTATCCATCTATCTACACTGCAAAAAAAGAAAAGTTGGGTAAACTCAAAATTTCAAGGCAACAAACTTCGATACATTTTTAAGTTGGACAATTAAACAAAATATTTTAAGTTTTGTTTTTGAGTTTGCTCAACTCTGAATTCAGAATTTTGTCAACTCAACTGTAAGTTGTACTAACTTATAATTTTACATTGTAATAACTTTTAATCCTTACTTCTGCTAACTTCTGCAATGTGCTAAATTGGTACGATTGTAACGCCGCAATGAAATGTCAGCTAATGTTGAGACCACAATTTTGAGTTAGCATTGATACGCTAATGGCTACTCTTGTAGCTGTAACAAGCAGCGCCGCTAACATCAGTTAGTCGCTAGCATCAGTTAGCCGCTAGCATCAGTTAGCCGCTAGCTTTCGCTAATGACCGAATTTCACAACAAAGAAATAAGAGTTAGCAGAACTATTGTCCCTTGTGAACCCCAACTTAAAGATATAAGTAACAACAACTCACAAACTTGTTTTTGAGCAGACAACTGGCTTCCTTTGTTGTGCTAACTTACATTATTGCCCTAAATGTCAGTAATTTATATTTCCAAGTTTAACCAACTTAAATCACTGTTTTAGGCCAAAAAATACAAGTTGGCTTTTTTGCAGTGTACACCACGCACTCTTGAGATAATTTCCAGTCTAACATCCTTATATTAACCCAAACAAAACCAAACTGTGACCGTTTACAGGGCCTGACATGTGGTCGGCGTGGCTTGTATCACTGTGCACCCACAGAACGGGCTACTTGCTTGAGTTTTGTATTCATCTTCCACCAGTCACAGTCCCCTCTAATAAAACCAACAACACCAACACATTATTTAGAGCTAAACATTGATTCAATATGTTCGTAATTTATACATTTAGCTGTTTTTTTTTTGTCACAGCTGTAAATCCTACTTCTCAATCAGTTCAGCCTGCTCCTGCACCAGGAAGTGAAGGAACAATAATGTAAGTGACCTATCTCCATATTATACTGAAATGCCAATCATCAATCACTAATAATAAATAACTTTTTATTCTCCCTTGCACTATGACAAATCAAAACTGGTACAAGGAAGTCTAAAAAAAAAAGTGTTTTTTAATTAATATTATTTCTGCATTAGAATTCCAGTAGTAGCTGCTTTGGCAGTAAAAGTGATAAAGGAAAGTAGCAGTACTTGTAGTAGTATTAGCAGTAGTACCAGCAACTGTAAGAAGTTGAAGTCCGTGCAAAAATCGTGAGACAAAAAATCACAAAAAATAACTAATAATAGCCAGAACAAATCACAAGAAGCTCTTTAAAATAGTTTACAAAGCATCATGTCATCACAGACTCGACGCCAACTAGAGTGCATGTTGTCATTAAAGCAACAAATACTAAGAGAGTCTGACATTATTGTGCTTTTTTAGAAAAGATTTAACTTGTCACTCCAATTGATAACCTGATATTATCTTTTTTTATTATCACACTGTCCTGCTCTGTGCTGCAACATTAAAAATTCAGTTAAATGTCTATTTGATTATGCTGCCACCTTCTGGTACAGCAGTTCTCACAACTCCACAACTCAATGCTCAAAATAATTCAATCAGGGTTTACTCCAAATTCCCTGTTTACATTACATTACATTACATTAAGCCTTGTATAATTTAAAAATTTACATTTCCTTACAGTGGAAAGAAGAATTCAAGTCTCGCTTACAACATTGTAAAGAATACAACTCATCCTTAATTAATTTAATAATCTGAATCTTATCAGAAATAATTATAAGAAGAAATAATATAAGAAAGAAAACAGACTGGATTCCCTTCAATTCACCGACTGAACCGATCTGATCCAGTGTACAATAGACGCCATCTCCATGGTGCTACACACTTGACCTCTGACCTCAAGGTATCTGAATGGAAATGGGTTCTGTGGGTTCCCATTTCACAGACATGTCCACTTTATCATAATCCCATATAGTTAGGACAGAAACAAGGCAGTTCTTCTCATGCAGTACATATGTGCTATTTTAATCTATTTCACTTGAATTTCTGCATACTGGTCCCTAAACTGAAATTGTATGAATTGTGCATGCGTGGACTTAATGCCCCCCATGGGTGATTACCTGCTGCAATGTCTCTCAAAAAGTCTCTCCCAGTTTTGATACCAAATCACAGCATTGTTTTTCTTTGATGCTCTTCAATGTCTTGGTGACTGGTATTATGGGGTGATTTGGGATTTTAAAAAATTGAATTAATTTTTGAGTAGTAAAAACTGCTAAATTTACCACCAAATCTATGCAACAAATGGTACTGACCAAAAAATTTGCTGCAAAAACTTATGAAACATAATTGAGCATGAGAATGGCCATCATATACTTCCATGATAATGTTCTAAGACCTTATACACATCCACAATTTTATCAATAAATTAATACAAAGTGAATATGAATTTGTTTACTGATATATATGACTAGAAAAACTACTGTTGACCTGATATCTTCCCTTAAAGACCCCCTGCCCCCAACACTCCCTCCCTAAAAAAAATGGTAAAATGTTGAGTCATCAAAAAGAGAGTGTGTTTTTGTGTTTTTTTAATATATATACACAACAGCCCAAACTTAAGTTGAGCTCCTACCTCAACATTTTGTTTCTTGGCATTGATACCTGCCTCTGCAACTAGATACTTGACTTCCAAACCAAAAGGCTACAGTATGACAGGCTGGACAACCACAACTCCTCAACACTGGCATCCCACAGGGCTCTATGCTGAGTCCTCTCCTCTTCTTTCTCTTCGGCAGATATGCAGCTTGTGTTTTGCCTATACACATACTGTTTCCTAATGGTAGGTGCGGCTTGAGAGTGCTATGAATAAAGGAATATATATATGTTTTTTGTTTTGTTTTTGGCTATATTCATTCTTCTGAAATGAGAAGTAATTTCACATATGCTTGCCAATGTACTTGGGGGCTAATATTTAAGAGAGTCTAAGCTAATTTGCCTATTGTTAGCCTTGCCTTGCCAGTCTGACTAACCATAACAGACATTTAGAGCAAACTAACAAGTAACAGCAGTAAAACTATGTCATAATCAACACACACACACACACACACACACACACACATACGCACACACACACACACACACACACACACACACACACACACACACACACACACACACACACACTAGCCGCTTATACACAGCCTTTTCAAGGCTGACATGATCGTTTTCTTCTAACACTCAGTATGCGTTTAGGAACTGAGGACACAAAGTTCAAGTTTTGAAAGCAAAATTCTTTCCCATTCTTGCTTGATATAGCCACCACTACTCACAACACTGACTCAGGGACTGCACATTTCACTTTATTATATTATTTTTGCACTATCTACCTCACTTTGTTTGCACTATTGAATGTCTGTATTATTGTTTTTGCTTGTTTGCACCGTGGGTCCGAGAAGACTGCAATTTCATCTGTGTCATGTGTTACATATGGCATACTTGACAATAAAGTTGACTGAAACTGAAAACTGAAACTGATATATGACAAAAGAGTTCAGGCCCAGATAAGTAAGCGGCATTTCTGGATTTGACAACAGTTTTCTGAAGAGCTCCTGAGCCCACGTAGTCATGTCCTTTATACTGTCAGTTCATTTTTTGTATGCAGTGCTTCCTGAGGGGTCGAAGCTCAGGGCATCTAATGTAGAATAAGCATATACAGTATTTCAGTGCCCATAAAATCACATGTGGCCCTAACCTGACCCATGGTCTTGAACTGTCCCTGATCACTAGTGCTATTATCCTAGACCATCTTGGCTTACCTTTCGGATCAGCAAACCTTCCGTCAAAGTAGTCTCTTAGCAGCGGGGAGGCAGAGCATCCATGGGCTGCACAAGCCCATTTTTATTTAATTTGTGGTATGATAAACTGTAAATTCATTAACTTCAGTACTCCATACTGCTATTTATGCAGTTTCCATGGGATGGCAGCCGTCAACGCTGAGTCTTGATGGTTGGATTCCAGTTTAAATAGGTTGAAAAAACGATAGACACCAGAATCCGAGCTTTTTTCCCCAGAGAATCTCTTTTGGAGTTTTATTGTTTCAAACCAGAGCTGTGAGAAAATCTTGCCAGAAATTAAGTGACTCACACGCCCCCAAATGTGTGGGCAGATCTCTGAAAACTGGGTGTTGTAAACCAAACTCAGAGAGAATAGTGTGAATTATGAGTGCAAATGTAGATGTGCACATTTTCAAAATCAAAATTTGCCACAAGGTTTAAGATCACACACATGACATTATATTCATCTTATATACATCCACATTTATTTTTGTCATTTGGGTAAATTCAGTATGAATCTACCAGACAATTACCACTGAATCTTCTGGTAATATTTGTTTTTTAGCATATTTACTTGTATGAGGCTATAAACTTTACATAAATCAAGTAACAAATTAAAACATCTGACTCAATCTAAGTGATCAAATATAGTAAAAATAAGATGCACTGTATTTCACCTACTTTATTTAATCCACCAAAAATAACTGTAGCTGTACAAATGTTTTCCAATACATTGAAGTTTGGGGTTTTGTTATTCACAATAATCATTTACAAAATAAATAATCATTCATATATCATAAATATATACAGTATTTGCCAGGGGGGTACAGAAAGAAAAACACACACAAAATCAGACAAACATCAATTCCAAAACAGAGATCCAAAATAAACAAAGGGTAAGAAACAGAGACAGAAAAAACAAACAAATAAATAAAAAACATGATGTAGGATTCATCAATCAATAAAGTATTTGTCCAAAAGAAAGGAAAGGCTCAGAAAACTGGGTGTTGTAAACCAAACTCTGAGAGAATAGTGTGAATCATGAGTGCAAATGTAGATGTGCACATTTTCAAAATCAAGATTTGCCACAAGGTTTAAGATCACACTTAAATTTTCTTTTATTAGATAACAACCATTGCGTTTCAACCTTCGGAAGCTCTTTTTTTCAGCTGGAAAAATAAATGTTATATATATTTTTTCAGAAAGAAAAACACACACAAAATCAGACAAACATCAATTCCAAAACAGAGATCCAAAATAAACAAAGGGTAAGAAACAGAGACAGAACAAACAAATAAACAAATAAATAAATAAATAAAAAACATGATGTATGATTCATCAATCAATAAAGTATTTCACCTACTTTATTTAATCCACCAAAAATAACTGTAGCTGTACAAATGTTTTCCAATACATTGAAGTTTGGGGTTTTGTTATTCACAATAACAATTTACAAAATAAATAATCATTCATATATCATAAATATATACAGTATTTGCCAGGGGGGTACAGAAAGAAAAACACACACAAAATCAGACAAACATCAATACCAAAACAGAGATCCAAAATAAACAAAGGGCAAGAAACAGAGACAAAACAAACAAACAAACAAATAAATAAATAAATAAAAAACATGATGTATGATTCATCAATCAATAAAGTATTTGTCCAAAAGAAAGGAAAGGCTCTGAAAACTGGGTGTTGTAAACCAAACTCTGAGAGAATAGTGTGAATCATGAGTGCAAATGTAGATGTGCACATTTTCAAAATCAAGATTTGCCGAAAGGTTTGAGATCACACTTAAATTTTCTTTCATTAGATAACAACCATTGCGTTTCAACCTTCGGAAGCTCTTTTTTTCAGCTGGAAAAATAAATTTTATATATATTTTTTCAGAAAGAAAAACACACACAAAATCAGACAAACATCAATTCCAAAACAGAGATCCAAAATAAACAAAGGGTAAGAAACAGAAACAAAACAAACAAATAAATAAATAAATAAATAAAAAACATGATGTATGATTCATCAATCAATGAAGTATTCGTCCAAAAGAAAGGAAAGGCTCTCCATAGAACCATACTCTCTGTATGACGCCATTGCTGCGCGACGGCTTGTTGTAGTTGACATGAGAGCGAAAAATCTGCAGTGTTCCGGCTCAGCGCATCTCTCGTTTCCTTACACACCTTTTTAAATTGAAACAGATTCTTCCTGTCGATTTCACCAACATCTTTGGATTGCAATCCACCATTTCTGTTAAGCATTTGCGCTTTTCTCTGAACCGGAAGACCTAAAAGAACCCAAAGTTCGCAGGGAGGTGACATCTGGCTGCTCCACACCTGACTTCATTCAATGAGCTTTAACACCAATTAGCTTTGGTTTTGGTTCGATACCTGTACACAATTACATACGCCCAATATTCAGTCGGAAGCAGCTGGACACATTCATATAAATCTGCAGGCTAACGGTAAGCATTCCCTGTTAACGACTCCAGTGCGTTTTATTTTGTTGTTGCCTTCCTAGCGAGCCAACGACAACATGGCTAACCAGCTAGCATGTTAGCATGTTACACAAAACGGCTAATTGAAGAACATTGCTAATTTAAGATTGCTATTAAAAGGTGGTTCGGGGGCTTGGGTTATCCATAACACTGAAAAAAATATGTTTGCATTTTTTTTTGTGCATTTTTACTTGGTATTAAGTGGTGATGCTATGACGGGATGCTAGCTAGCTAGCTAGCCTCGGTGAGGACTATTTCCTGCTCCGGGATGAATTATAGTTCCCATCACAGAGCAGCTCCTCTCAAATGATAATGATCCCCCCCCCTGCACAGGGCACAGGCCGCATCTAACTATTCACTACTCACTATAAAGACTAATTGGCCTTATTGTCCCACTCAGTCAAGCTAGCAAGCTAACTTACATATCCGCTCTCCGACCAGGTGCACATGGTCACCCTGTTAAAATAACCTCCTAACTCATTTTTTCAAGTTTTGCAGGAAACACAAAAAACTTCACCAAAAGTGTAACATATGACATTTATTGATCATTTCACTCAAAAGGATGTAACAAAGGATGGCTATTGGCATAGTAATAACACTGTGTGTGTAAATGATGTAACTTAAGAGAAATAAATGACTTAGGCAATTTGAACATGCCTTTGTGACTTAAGCAAGATATGGTAACACTTTATTTTGAAGGGGTCTACATAAGAGTCACACAAGCCTGTCAGAAACATGACATGACAAGTGTCATGAGCATTAATGTTACTTCGAAGTGTCATTAATGTTCATGACATATCCCATGTCATGTTTATGACACGCTCATGTCACTCTTATGTAGACACCTTCAAAATAAAGTGTTACCATATCTTGCTTAAATCACAAAGGCATGTTCAAAAAATTGCCTAAGTCACATTTTATTTTGACTTAGGCATAATAAATCCGCTTAAGTCACACACTTGACATAGGCCATTATCTTAAAGGGTAAAATCACTTAAAATAACTTAAGAGAAATAAATGACTTAGGCAATTTGAACATGCCTTTGTGACTTAAGCAAGATATGGTAACACTTTATTTTGAAGGTGTCTACATAAGAGTCACTCAAGCCTGTCAGAAACATGACAAGTATCATGAGCATTAATGTTACTTCGAAGTGTCATTAATGTTCATGACACATTCCATGTCATGTTTATGACACGCTCATGTCACTCTTATGTAGACACCTTAGAGCAGCGGTTCCCAAACTTTTTCAGCCGTGCACCCCCTTCTATGTCCCAACTGGGTTGACGCACCCCCAATCCCCCACACCTTCAAAAAAAACAAAATGCAATAAGAGTTTTTATAGCTATGTTAAAGGTGGAGGATGATGACAGGCTCAGGATCAGAGGCAGAAAGCAGATCAGTTGGGACAAATGTTATAATATTGAACAAAAATATTGCGTTGAACAAAAATTGCAGCAAATTTAAATGAGCGTGGAGTGAACACAACCCATTCATCATAAAACAGGTTGGAAAAATTATACAAGAACAAGAAGCTAACTTCTTCTACGCTTCATTATAAGATCAAAAACAACCAAAAATAGATGCAAAAATGACCAAAGGTGACACAAAATTATCAAAATAGACACAAATTGACCAAAAATACATGTAAAAATGACCAAACAACCAAAAAATAGATGCAAAAATGACCAAAATAGATGCAAAAATGAAATGTAATTGTGTCATTATCAGACCGCCATTACATTTTTCATCTCGCGCGCCCCCTAGCAGCAGCTCACGCACCCCCAGGGGTCCACGCACCACACTTTGGGAATCCCTGCCTTAGAGTAAAGTGTTACCAATATTAGTGTTAACAATAAAACACTGATAAACTAAACTGATAACAATCTCCCTCTAGCTCTTCTTTGCTGGGTTCTTATCTGATGCCATGATTGTGGCAAATTGTCAAAGAAGTGATGATCTTAAAGGGGTAAAATCACATGATCTGATCAACTGAGGATGTAGGTGATTTTACCATAGGTGGCCGGCATCATGAGGAGATGATTTAGGCAAAAAAAAAATATATTTTGACAAGAAATGACTTGGGCGATTATTTTTGTGTGACGACATGGTACCAGAGAGCAGCTCTCTGCAGCCTGTGGAAGGACACAAACGTCAAAAGATGGAGGGATATTGGGAGGGAGTCTGGAGTGTGCTGAGGGACATAATGGGATATGAGATATCAAAGACTTGTTTGGTATTATATCTGGGGAACATTCCACAAGAGGAGGTACAAGGAGGAGATAAATACCTGGTGAAAGTATTATTGGTGGCTAGCAGGAAGGCAATTACAAGGGCCTGGTATAAGGTAGATCCCTCTAGAGAACAGTGGCTGAGTGTTGTGGAGGAGATTTATGGTATTTAGAGGTTCACACATATCTTGAGAATGCGGGAGGAACAGTTTGAAGGGGAATGGGAGATATTGAATTATTACAGTGAGGGTGATACCACTAGTAATTATAGTAATGACAACTGAACAGGACAGAATTGTTGCATTGTGACTGAATGGAAGGACCTATAAGCTGCTAATGGATGTGGTTTTTTGTTGTTGTTTTTTTTGTATTATTGTATTTAACCCATTGAAGCCTGGAAAGCGGATACGTCGTTTTGTAGTATTTGTATAAGCTCTCAAATACCTTTTTGAATTTCATTTCTATCTGCTACAGAGGCTGAAAAATCTATTATTTAGTAGAAGAGTTGACACTTTTTTTCCAGAATTTCCAGAAAATTAGAGGCTTATTTAAAATCGCCCAGCGATTTTTCAGGCCTCAATGGGTTAAATGAAAAAAACTCAAATAAAAAGTAAAGTTTAAAAAAAAGGACACAAACATGTATCTGAATGGAGACTGGAGAATGTATTCGAGCTTGTGGCTTGTTAAAACGCTTAAAGTATGTCCCCATCAGCTAGTAAGACCACAATGTAATTGCCATTAACCCATTGAAGCCTGGAAAGCGGATACGTCGTTTTGTAGTATTTGTATAAGCTCTCAAGTACTTTTTGAATTTCATTTCTATCTGCTACAGAGGCTGAATAATCTATTATTTAGTAGAAGCGTTGACACTTCTGTTGAATTTCCAGAAAAACTTCAGGTTTTAGGGGCTTATTTTAAAATCGACGTTTTACAGGAAGTTTTAGGCGTCAATGGGTTAAAGCAAAGCAGTGTATTTGTGAATTAATGTATACAGTGCTCCGTTGGGAGGTTATAGGTCATTACCCTGCCTGGTGTATATTTAACTCAACATTGAAGCAATTGTCTGCTAGTTGTTCCATTTGTAGCACTGTTATTAAAAGGCATGAGTGGTTCTCTGAGGTGTGTTTCAGAAACCACCTGGACTGTGTAGCTTATTGGGTATAGCAACACTGGAACTTATACCTGATGTCAAGCAGGAGGTTTGCACCATGAAAGGGACTTTGATTATCTTACGGTCTGAAAAATGTCTAATTTAAACATGGGGTTTCCCTGGCAAAAACATGTTGTCATTACAGATTGATAGACAACTTTCACATTATAAAATACATTTGAAGATGTAATCCACTGTTGGATAACAGGTAAAATTAAGGTTCACATTCTCCCGTAAAGTTTGAAAATGGTCATAGATAGGGCAAAAACTCTGCTAGCATCAGGGTATCTCTTCCCACTCCCTGACCCATACCACAATTTATGCAGAGTATATATACTGGTTGAGAAGATGGCAACTGATTTCTAAAATGTTTAACTTGAACCTTTCTTTTTGTAAACAAAAAAAAAAGCCCTATACCCTCTCAGTAGACTGTTTGTTGTTTGCAGGAGACGAGCTGGCGCAGGTCGTGGGTTGTCCGTGGATAATGCGAGACAGTGGCGGTAGCCTGGCCCAGAACCGCTGGCAGGGAGACCTGGGTCTGACCGCTGTGGGGCAGGACGACACAGGAGGAGGTAGGCATTTCACCAATACACCTACGTTCTAGTTAGGCTTGTATTAGTATGAATAATGGTGTAGGTTGTTGTTTGTCATAAGAAGCCCAAGATGCCTTCTCTGGCAGCATATCACAAGCATTTAATTCTTCACCTGACATGTTTGGAGGATGTGCAAGCTCAGGCTGGGTGATATGATATAATCTAAAAAATGTCTAATGTGCATATTTTTCACTTGCAATGTCACAATCCAAAACCAAACAGCAATACGGCAACATTTATATACTTTGGATGCCGCTTTACATTCTGATCCTCACACGTGGGAACAAAGCTGGAGGGAACCACAGAGGTGCTGTTTTGTTGACATGTAGTATGCAGTATAATGATGTGGTTATTTCATACAGACTATATTAATTAATATAATATAATGTATATTGTTACCAAGATATGAATAGACCTATATCTGGATCACAATGACTACATTTTGTTGGATAAAAGAGTTTATAAGAAATTATTGCGATAAGCGATAGCAAGCAAGTACGCCTTTTCAAAGATTGTTATTAGAATGTGAAAAATATTAAAATAATAGAAAATATATAGGAAACAAATAAATAAAATGGACTCTCTGCCTCTGTTAACGAAAATTGTACTTAAATATTTTAAGCATTTGGCACAAAGTCATTAGTCATCAGCTAGCACAGTGAAAGTACAGTATGCATGTGCTGCAGCAGTATGTGTACAGTAAGCGATGTCAGTTTGTTTATAATTAGCAGGCAATCTTTTTTTCGCCCTGCCGGCTCTTCCGGTTCACATTGATCCAGCCTCGAACAGTCTCAACAATTTTACACTTCTTCATCTGTTACTACTTGAGAAGGTGTTACAGATCCGGGATCACTTGGTCATTGGCCATTCCATTTACAAGAGGTGGATGGGGTTGATAACATTTTAAGCAAATCTGAATTCAGTGTCAAATGTGCTGTTTGCATTGAAATCCTTTGAATTCTGTTATCAAATCTAATTTGGTTGAGCCCTCTGAATTTTCAAGTGACTAAAGTAAAAGAGACATTTTATAATTTAGTCTACCGTAAAAAAATAATAGCCTGCAAATATTTTGATAACTGATTCATTGTTAAGGTCGTTTTCTAAGCAAATTTGCCAGACCTTTGCTCGTTTCAGCCGTTCAGTCCAGGCAATTTGGCGTTTGCATATTATTCACCAGTATGTGTGTAAAGTGGAAGGCACTCCAGCAGTATTTGGTTAAAATGAAAATGTGGACATGAATTCATGTCTGCCTCTCAGTCAACCCTGCGATAGCCCGCCTCTCACCCAGTGTCAGCTGGGATCGGCTCCAGCCCCCCGTGACCCGAGTTGGGATAACTTTACACTTTACATTTTATTGTATTTTTATATTTTATTGCTTGAAGTATGCCTAGGTTGTTCTTTTTACTTAATTGTGTTGTTATTGCCTCTGTGTGTAATGCTGCTGCTACACTGTAATTTCCCAGCTTGGGATAAATAAAGTCTGTCTGTCTGTCTGTCTGTCTGTCTGTCTGTCTATCTGTCTATCTATCTATCTATCTATCTATCTATCTATCTATCTATCTATCTATCTATCTATCTATCTATCTATCTATCTATCTATCTATCTATCTATCTATCTATCTATCTATCTATCTATCTATCTATCTATCTATCTATCTATCTATCTATCTATCTATCTATATGCGGTTAAGAATAATGAATGAATTAATGAAAATGTGGAGGCTTTTGGGTCATGATGGCTCATGATAAAACACTAAATCACTTCCCAATCTGTGTGTTTAGGTGGGATTCCTGGAGACCACCTCATAGTCCCAGCGTCGGGCCACAGCGTACCCAGCCCCATGCACCTCAGGCTGGGGCAGAAAGAGAAGGTGTGGACAGGCGAGTATGTAGAGGAGGAGGAGGAAGGGGAGGAGGATGGGATGGGTAGGATCAAGGCGATGGGTGATGAGGAAGAAGAAAACAATCTGGATGAGGTAGAGTTTGAGGGCAAGTGTTGGGATAACAACGAGGAGGAGGAAGAGGACGAAGAAGAAGAAGAAGAGGAGGAGGAGGATGAGGAGGAGTTGGAAGATGAAGGAGACGACGCAGAGCTTGAGTGGGAAATCCCAGACTTTCCCTCCGAGTCCACCCAGCACCCTCACTCACAACAACAACACCTACACCATGGACCACAAGAGAAGGCAGGAGAAGGTGCTGGAGTACCCGTAGAGGATATCGTCTCCCAGGCCCAAGCAGGGGACCTGTTCAGGTCCCACCTCAGCAGGTACCGGGCTCTGAGGAGGCACCGGCTCAGACGCTGGCAGCGTTTGCGATCCCACGGAGGCGTTGGGTTTCGGCTCACCCAGCACTGGAAGAGCTGGCGCCAGCGGGCGCAGTGGTTATGCTCCCAAGGGTACCGGTACAGCCGGAGAGGGCAGCGGCACAACCTGTACGGCAAGCAGAGGAGGATAAAAAGGTATCAGCAGTCACCGTACACCGACGAAGAGGACGACAGCAACGATGAGAGGTTCACAGACTCCGAGACAGGTATTCCCCTTTATTTATATAGCACAATTTTAGCAAACACAAGGTTTCCAAAGTGCCGCACAAACAATAAATACATAACACAATACAAAGAGATGTAGTAAACAATAGATCAGTAAGATGCAATAAGATAAAATAAATTAAAAATGGGATAAAAATAAATAAAATAAAATGTAAAATGTACTGCCCGCACAAAATAAAATATGCATGAATACAATAAAAACAAAAAATCATAAAATCAACATAAAATCAACACTCTACGTGGTGTTAAAAGCCAACGAGAAGAGGTGGGTTTTAAGAAGAGATTTAAAATGAGACAGTGAGGAGGCCTGTCTGATGTGCAGCGGCAATTCATTCCACAGTTTTGGACTTAGTTTTAGGTACTGACATACACACCCTTTACTTCTAAAGAAGGCTGGTTAAAATATATTGGACAGAAAATATTATAAGTGGCACAGCTCTATATTTTTTTTGTTTTTATGAACAAACATCATGACTGCTTCTGTTTTAGACTGCAGTACTTTTATATTCACATAATAAATATAAAAATGTCAATTAGAGGAAAATCTGAGAAATTAGGAAAAAGCAAACTGAAGAAAAAAAAACTGTTATAATAATCATCCGCTTTTATTGATCGATTTGACCTGGATAGACGTGATCATTATAAGCGTTTTCCACCGTACCATCACAAAACATTTTTTTTTTTTATTAAAGTATTTATTTAATTTTTAATTTTTCAACATATAATACAAACACTTACAAACAACCGAGACAGACACCAAAAACAGATAGGAAAAGAAAAAAATAAAATAAAATAAAATAAATAAATTAAAAAAACAAAACAAAAAAAACAACAAAAAATAACCAGGCAGTCAACCCAAAACGAGGACAACAACATATGATTACTGTGACAAGTCCTTAATGTATTGAACAAAATAATCCCATACTAAATGGAAATTCCCTTTAACATTGTTTTTCCTGGCAATCATATATTCAAAAGATGCAGTCTCTGTCATCAGTTGGGTCAATCACAAAACATTTTAACTTCACAAGACTGCTGTTTTGGATTTTAAAAAAAGTCTAAGAGGAAGAAAACATGTTTCTATCCCTTTCTGTGGCAGATAAGCAGATGAACGGCTGCTCTCCAGTCAAGCAGGAGGACAGAGGGAGGCGGGAAGTGGAGGTCAAACCAGTGGAGCTGGCCCTTACTGAGGAACACATGAGTTGTGTGACAGGTACGGGTCAGAGATAATAGCTCATGGTCTCAGTCGGTCACATCAAACACAAACACAATATTATATTAAAGACTTTCCCCTCCTGAATGACACCGTGGCCTGTCAATGATGGTTTGATTATTTTTTCCGTCAAGGTATTCTTGAAGAGTCTCTACAGCAGTATGGCAGTTTGATCCCCATCCACGTGGATGACATCGTGGAGAAGCTTCAGGACATCTTTAGTGAGAGCTTCTCACAGCCACACAGGTCAGGCCCCTGGTTACTTCACTACTTCTGTGTGTGGGCCATTTGATGTTAAACTGGTAGGGGAATCGGTTGGGTTAAATGATTTCTTAAGGGTGCTGCAAAGAATGTTGTTTTTGATTAATTGACTTAAAATTATGTCAAACCAAGAGAAGCAGCTTATCCAAAGCCGGTGTGTATTAGCAGAGTACTGGCATGAAAGCTAAGCTATGAACTGCTGTGGATGGTTGGATCGGACACTGAAAGTCACACAGACAAACTTACAGGTTAAGGTTGTGGTGTTCTGTGAAGTGAAATTGCTCTTTTTTTGTCAATGGAGTCTGGTGACTTTGTAGAAAGATCATTTAGAAGATTTTGTACATTTAGAACTAAAATGCATCAATCTTGTGCACTTTGAGAGCTAATTGAAAGCAAACACCTCACATAACATTTTTTCTGTTAACAGCTTTCCACTAGGACATGGAATAGCCAGCCAGTGTAGAAAAGTTTTAGTATACACTGATCTTAATGATTGCATATTTTAAGAACTATCTTAATCAAGAATAAGGGTTCTATTATTTTTTTATTTAAGGCTTCTTATTTTGACAGTCTTCTTGTAAATTCTGTGGTCGATTTTGTTAACACCGTGCTCTTATTTTGAAATCTGCATGTGTTTAGCGACAGGAAGTTATTAAAAACAGTAAGTCACACTTTGTTTGGATCTGACCGGCCAGTACAGGTTGATAGTATTTAGTTTGGCGCACGCCCGCGCATACATCATGTATATATGTGTGTGTATATATATATATATATATATATATATATATATATATATATATATATATATATATACATACACACACACTACTGGTCAAAAGTTTTAGAACACACCAACTTTTCCAGAATTTAATTGAAAATTATGCAGTTTAATGTCTCAGTGTACCCTGAAATTAATGCACATTTGCAACATTTAAAATTCTTTATTGAGCATGATAGTGTTTTGAAAGTAAAAAAAAGATTCAAAATCACATTTTATGTTGAACTAAAAGACTAAAAAAAGACACAAAATGACTTACAAAGACATGAAAAGAATTCAAAAATGGACAAAATAGCCCAAGACTCCATAGAGTTAAGTTGTTAACCCATTTCTTGTTCCCTGAAAAAAGGCCTACTTGCATAATTCTGAAATGTACATTATTTTTCAGTTTTGGTTAAGCTTAATTTTTTTTATTTACCTCTGGCAGTTCACCACTTACCTTTGTACCCTTTCAAGCTGTTCATTTGACTTGAACTGCTTGAATTTCAGTAAAAAATTGAAAAATTGGGGTGTTCTAAAACTTTTGACCGGTAGTGTAAATATATAACATAACAAAACTACTGTGGATGAGGGTGGGAACAAACCTACTTAAATCACATAATAAATGGCCACCTAAAAAAATCTGTTGAGAGTTTTCACTGCTTTGCCTTGTATCAGACAACCCTTCACAACAGAACTGAAGTTTTTATATCGCTCTCTTTTCTTAAGTCACCAGAATCTAGTCAACAATAACAGTTTTGTTATTTTACCCTGCAGAACACAGCAGCTGGTCGAATGTTACCGCCACCTCCTTCAGTTAGCTTGTTGGTGTTACTGTGTGACTTATGAACAGCACTAACAAGGCGTCCACAGCAGTATATTCTGTGATGTGATTTCCAACTTAACACCGCTAACGTTGACTCCGCTAATGCTGGCGTTCACAGCTTATTGTGGTAATCTACATTACTGCTTTTGCTAAAGCTGAGCCAGCATTTCCCTTTTAAAAAAACCCAGAACACAACAGAAAAATGGAGTCAGATTTTAAATACCATTCCTGGTCATTTATTGTTCTCTTGAGTGTTTTATATGTGACAATCAGCAAACTTTTCATTCATGCCAAAAGCATACAGTGTCACTATCCAGAAAAATGTTTGATGTTAAAAGCATGTGAGTGTAAGGGATTTATATGAGTTACAACCTCACGCCTGGTCATTTGGCTAGTATTGTTGGGAAAACAAAAGCATTTGCTTTATTTAAGGAGCCCAAGAGATGGCGCTTTTTGTTTAACAAAGGGCTGAAAACACACTCAACTACCATTGCTGAAGCCTTTGTTTTTTAAGCCAAGACCGCCATCTAGTGGGGTAAAAAAAAAAAAGCAAATGCTTCCCAAAGCTTCGTTGTCCCAACACTTGTTTGTAGGTTAAGGGGAAGCCGAATTTTAAATTCCACCTAATCATTTCTGACATTATGGGATCTGGAGGTTGATCAAACTACTGACGGACACTATGAACATGAATAGATGAAGTAACTTACTAATGCACCCACGTGTGTCATTTGTTCTTCATTAGGAAAGCGGTGGTCCAGCATCTAATACAATCCTTCCAGCGTTCGTCAGGATCAGCCCTGGCTAAAACATTCAGAGTCAATTACAAACGTCACGTTCTGACAATGGACGACCTGGGTACTCTGTACGGACAGAACTGGCTCAACGATCAGGTAGAACAGCACTGACTGTCAAACGATGTTTTATTCTTTTGATTTGCAATATTCTTCGTCTCACATACTGTTTTCTGCCTCTGTTCAGAAAAAATGTTGACCTGTTGTCAGCCAGACAATTTTTGATTTATATTTGAAACACTTATGGTCCATTTTGTGATGCCTTAGTTATTTTAATCAATCAATACCTTAACTTGCACGAAGTAGCTGCATTCCGACAGTTGATCTGATAATACACAAAAGACAATTCCTTATGTTAACACCTATACAACTGTCAGGTTTCTTGTTAAACTCGGGCAAAACTTATTCTGCCAAAGACTGTATTCAGTCCCTACAGAAGGAGGGACTCTTCCTCCTTCTGCACTCACAGATGAGAAAAGTTACTCTTTTCAAGATGTTTCTTAACATACGGTACCTTCCTTTATTTCCTTTTTTGTTTCTTTCAGATTATGAACATGTATGGTGACCTGGTCATGGACTCTGTGCCAGAGAAGGTAAAGAAATGAAACGCTTGCCTATTAAAGAGGCTCCCCACTGAGTTTACATATTTCAGTTATCTCTAGAGCTGACAGTGTTGTCTGTAATTCCATTCAAATTACCTTCATTATTATGTTTAATATTCTAATTATATTTACATTTATACACTGCATACACAGGCTTATTCATTGCAGATGCAACAGTCAGCATGTGGTTGTTTCTATAGACTAATGTCCCAGACGGAACAGAAAAAATTAGTTGAGTGCAAAAGTAAGAAAACACTTACAAAACGGGTCAAATCGAGCACAGTTTAATCTATAAGGTCAAACATTATCCGAAAAAAATATTTTGTACCTTTCTAGTCATTTAATAATTAACTCGTATAACGCAGCTAAAATCAATGGTAACACTTTACAATAACCATCATTTATAAATGGTAAACAGATAGTTAATTAATGTTTAATCATCATTTATAATCGTATATAGGCCATTTAGAATGTTAAATACATAATTTATTAATGTTTAACTAACTACATAATTTATAAATGACAAATAGATGGTATATTAATGTAAGTTTATAGTTACTTTACCATTAACAAACATTTAAATTATAATGGATTTGTTTATTTATAGTTTTAGTTGCACTGATTATAACATTTTAACACCATATTAAGTATGTTAATGATTTTGAAATTATTAATATACCTTTAAGAAATTGGTTGAAAACATTTCAAGATTAAATTTGTAGAGCACAATTACCCTTTTTTTGACCAACGAGAAACTAGTTCTTTTGCAGGGCTAATGCCGGCTCACAGTTGGTTAATCTTGCGAACCATCTCAGAACTTGTTTGCATCACTATTTGTGTCTCTGCTCTTGGCAAGTATAATGACAACAATGGCAGACTAAATCTCTCTTTACAAATGTTGCTCCTGGCTTTGCGAGTCTACACTGGCATCCAAACACAACTGCTTGATCGATACGGACGGAGATTACGTTCTTATTAACACTGAATGTAAGATGTGATTGCTAGCATTTGTTGTAAGCTAACACTAGCCCGCTAATGCTATCCCGTATCAATCACATTGAAGTAAAACAAAAGGACAAAATGAATGATACACGTGTTCATTGGTCTGGTTGCTCATGATAACCCCGCCCCCAGACCCTGTAAGCAGTTTGTGGTAAGAGACTAGCAAAGAGTTTTTTGCCGCTCTGGAACCAGTTTTCAGAGGAACGGGTCGGGGTGCAAGTGAGTTCAGAGTGACTGATAAATTCAGACCAGAGCTGTAAATCGAGAGATAATGCATGTATAGATAAAAAATGGTGGCCGTTGGAAAAAATCGCAGTCCTGCCATGGACTCCATGCCTGTTGATTCTTGTGCGTATGATCGACTCATGACTAGAGACGTTCACCAGTTCCAATGATAACTTCAAGTCTTTAGCTGTTACTCTAGGGTTCTTTTTACCTCACTGACCTTTAACTTGGCTGGGCGGAAAGTAGCCTCAGTATTAAATTGTCTCCATTTGTGGACAAATTGTCTAACTGTGGACTGGTGAATACCTAAAGCCTTTGAGCTGACTATGTAACCCCTTCCAGTCTTATACAAATCAACAATTCTTGATTGTAGGGCTCGGAGATCTCTCTTTTTTTTTTTTTTTTACAAGGCATGGTTCACATCAGCAGATGCTTTTTGTGAATAGCAAATTCAAAAAGTGTGTTGGTTACAGTTCATTAGCTTAAGGGTTCACTTACTTTTTCCACCGGCACTATGAATGTATCATGGATGTGTTCAATAATATAATAGTTTGTGATGTATTAAGTTAAGCACATTGTGTTTGTCTTTAGTTTGGACTTGAAGATCAGATCACATTTTATGACAAATTAATGCAAAAATGCAAAGGGATCACATACTTTTTCTTGCCATTGTATGTGGGTATTTTTGTGTGCTTTCCTAAAATAAATGATTTAAAACACAATAAAGTGAAGTGGGTAAAACAGGAGTGTGAGACACAATACTGACAATTATGGCGGATTACTGGGACAGTAGGCTACACATAAATTTGTCTATCATGAAGAAACAGAAGGCATGAATATGGATTTGAGCTGTATTTAAACCTAAAACAAGTGACCACAAAGCCAGGCCAAGTCATCTACCCTAATTCTTACCTTCCTGTGTTCTCGCCCACAGGTTCACTTTTTCAACAGCTTCTTTTATGATAAGCTAAGGACAAAAGGCTATGACGGAGTCAAGCGGTGGACGAAAAATGTAAGTGTGTTTCGCAACCTTCCCACTCTTTGAACAGTGAAGTTGTTGGGATCATTTCTACCAAAGTTCAGGTTATTTTATTGTTGTTTTAATAGTTTTAATCACGGAAGTGGGACTACAAAAACACAAGTATCCCTTGAGTTGTTAGCTTTTTGTCATTTTTAATTACTGTGTAGTTGCCTGTATCTTTCTCCAAGCAAACCAGTTTCTGTTTAGAAAGACAGAACTTTGAGTGAACATTTGAGCCTTTCCAGACTGGCTCTATCTGCTCTATCTACCAATGGTTCTACTTTTGATGTTCCTGCTCATCAGCTCATGTTCAACCCTGCAAAAAAGTTTATTGTGGCCCCTTTGTCATAGCACTGATATCACAGGAAATATCACCACAAACCTTAGTTGTCAGGCATCAGTGTAATTATTTGTCCATCATCCATAATGCTAAGAACTTTTGATAACTTCTGATCAGATTCTGTGAACTCTAGCAACAACCATTTTGCCTTCTGGTAACATATTTCAAGGAGGGGACGGCCTGGAATTATTTTGCCTTAAGGCCCCGTTTACACGAGGACGCTCGCGGGTGAAAACGACAAAATATTTTATCGGAAGTGCCTTTCGTTTAGACGGTGACGGCGTTTTTGGGGCTTAAAGACGCAAAAATCTTTGGACGAGACCTGGGAGATCTAGTGATGGCGGATAACTTTGTGGAAGGAGTAGCTGATGAAAATGTGTGGCGTGAAAACTTCTGCATGCCCAAAGATGCTCTTGTCGCTTTAAGTGATGCCGCCTGGCTGCATACAATCGAATTTCACACACTTTTGCGTCACCGTATGCACGCAGATTTCCTCCCGAAAATGCTTGTCTAAAGGAGGAATAAAAAGTGAAGACGCAACGCCACTTTTTCGTCTTCTGTTAAGACCGTCCTCGTGTGAACGGGGCCTAACAAACCTCTTTTTATCTCTCCTTTTACTACTTTGTAACCTCCATTTTTTTTCCTGCCATACGTCCATCAGGTTGACATCTTTCAGAAGGATCTGCTGTTGATCCCCATCCACCTGGAGGTCCACTGGTCACTGGTCAGTGTGGACATTCCTCGTCGAGCCATCACTTACTTTGACTCCCAGCGGACCCTCAACAGACGCTGCCCAAAGGTAGGACTGGACAGCAACACCGAGCCCGACACTGGTGGATTATTTTTGGAAGAAGGAAACAAAAGGAAAAGCATTAGAGCAGGGGTGTCAAACTCAAATACACAATGGGCCAAAATTTAAAACTTGAATAAAATCGCGGGCCAACATTGAACAAATAAACCTTTTAATATATACCAAACATGTTTTGCTTTAACATTAAATATGGAACCAGCAACGCTTATAAACATACAATATATAGCTAAATAGTGCAGACATGCAAAATCAAATTTCAAATAAAAAACACATCAATGTCATTAATTTATTAAATAAAAATTAAATAAAAATCGTATGCCTCTTTTCTATTTGCATCCTTCTGATTTAAATATCAAAATAAACTTTTTCAACAGGTTAATAAATTCTGCCTTTTTTTTTCGCCATTTTTGGGAAGGGGTAGCTCGGAGACAGCTCTAGCTTGAGGTTGCTATGACGACTGTCACAGAGGAGCGTTTCTGGGTCCTGTCCTGATTGACGCGCCAAAACAACAGCAGGGCATTGTGGGATTTGTAGTATTAGCGGTAAATGCGCCGTATAATACCGGCGGGTCAGCTTTTATAGTACAATAATAAGATAATAATTTGGTATTGCCTCGCGGGCCAAATAAAATTACACTGCGGGCCAAATTTGGAGAGTTTGACAGAGTTTGACACCCCTGCATTAGAGGGACTGAATAGATTTTATAATTGGGATAATTATTATTTACTCTGTTTCTGTGTGTAGTATCAGCTGTGGAAAGGCATAAAGCACTGAGACACGAAATCTAGTTCCACCTCAATCTCAAAATAAGTAAATAAAAAAGAACCATATAGTCCAGCTGTGTGCATTGTGTCTTTACATAGAATCTTCTTGTCGTTCTTCCAGCACATTTTTAAGTATCTGCAAGCGGAGGCCATCAAAAAAGACCAACAAGACTTTTTGACGGGATGGAAAGGCTTTTTCAAAATGGTGAGATGCTTTGTTTGTGTGTGTGTTTGTTTGTTTGTTTCTCTACTTCGACACAGATTTAGGTCACTTATTTCAAACCGGCCAAACTATGGGGTTAATTGATTGTCGTACATTAGCATGGCCTGGTTATGCATTTTAGCTATTGCGCTGCATCTTGCTAATGTTTTGTGGATTGTTTTGTTGCAGAATGTGGGGCGTCAAAACAACGACAGTGACTGCGGGGCTTTTGTGCTACAGGTGAGTTTCTCATGTCATAGTCCATGTGCAGATAAAAGCCTTAGCTTTAGCCTTCCAGTTGTGATGATTACTGTTTAAGGGCTGCATGATTCATTCTATTGACATCTCAATATCTATTCAGACCTACATTACGGGCCAAAAGTTTGGACACACCCATCTCATTCAATGCGTTTTTCTTTATTTTCATGACTATTTACATTGTAGATTCTCACTGAAGGCATCAAAACTATGAATGAACACATATGGAATTATGTACTTAACAAAAAAAGTGTGAAATAACTGAAAACATGTCTTGTATTTTAGATTCCTCAAAGTAGCCACCCTTTGCTTACTAGAATATAAGACATGTTTTCAGTTATTTCACACTTTTTTGTTAAGTACATAATTCCACATGTGTTCATTCATAGTTTTGATGAATTTACAATGTCAATAGTCATGAAAATAAAGGAAACACATTGAATGAGAAGGTGTGTCCAAACTTTTGGCCTGTACTGTATATGCAATCCCATTTTGTGTTGCCTAACCACTCAAACATTCATCTATCGACTGTGGAATCCTTCAAAAGACAACAGAGGCTATGGCTTTGAAACTGTTAGCACTGGTCCTACATCATGTGGTGTGTTGGCTAACTCACCCGTCTCTGACTGCCTGTTTGGGGAAGTAGGCTGTCTGCTTTCTAACCTTTTTGTTCTGAAGTAACCTGACAGCACTGTTAGATGAACTCACATACCCCTTTATTAATTTCCAATCTATGTTCTAAATGTAGGTTACTATTTATTATATAAAAGTGGACATTGAGCATATTTACATGCAGACTTATAAACCTGTTATCTGATTTCTGGAGTTACCACATTATTCAAGAGTTCATGTAAACAGCATAAACCGATATTTATTAGATAAGAGAAAAATGTTAAAAACAGATCACTTTTGGCCCAATAGTCCAATTTATTCTGCACATGTATACCATTAATCTGGTTTCTTTTGTTATGTTACATCTGCGCACGTGTAAAAAATTCTTATACTTAAGAATTCACATATATGCAAGTTAATATTACAAATATTTGACTCAAAACATTTATCGGAAAGCTACTTTATAGATATTTAGCATATTAAGATTTGACAAAACAGATTTGAGATATAAAATATGATGCATTGTTGCTGATTAAACTAGCAGTATATCCCAATTACCCTTAATTCACCCTACCCAAAGTACATTGGCTTCATAATACTACATAATGCATAATATTAATATCCAATCTATGTTCTAAATGTAGGTTAGTATTTATTATATAAAAGTGGACATTGAGCATATTTACATGCAGACTTATAAACCTGTTATCTGATTTCTGGAGTTACCTCATTATTCAAGAGTTCGTGTAAACAGCATAAACTGATATTTATTGGATAAAAGCAGTTATCGGATTAAGAGAAATATGATAAAAACGGATCACTTTTGGCCCAATAGTCCAATTTATTCTGCACGAAACCGGATGTTGTTGAACTCCAGTAGATGCAGTTCTGTCTTTTATATCTGTGGTTCAGTCAACATGGCAAGTAGTCTAGACGGATTTCAGAAAAAAGGCCTCCTATAAGAAGTGAGGAGCATTTATGGGTACAAGTCGGGAACCGGCCTACCTTACATATCTCAAGGTTGCTGCATCCAAAAAAAATGGTTCCCAAGCGAAATTTTCAGTTTTAACCTTCTAATTTGTATCAAATGGCCACTAAATTGCCCATATTTCTCAGTCATTGGACCATTTTCCCCTTTTTTTGTTTTTTTGTAAGTAGACAATCAAGATGAGGAAATGAAGTTTCTGGATCTATAGTCTAGGGTCAGAGCAAGAATATAGTGGAGGCTCAGTGTCTTTTTTATGCATATATATATATATATATATATATATATATGCGCAAAATACGAACTGGAACATTTAAAAGTGACATTGATTGAATATTTATGTCGGCCTTAAAAAATGACACAAATAATGCTTAATTTCACCTTAAAAGTTGATATTTTGTATATATATATATATATATATATACATAAAAAAGACACTGAGCCTCCACTATATCCTTGCTCTGACCCTAGACTATAGATCCAGAAACTTAATTTCCTCATCTTTGATTGATGCAAATGAGAGTCAAAAACTCAAAATTTCGCTTGGGAACCATTTTTTTTGGATGCAGCACCCTTGAAATAAGTAAAGTAGGCCGGTTCCCGACTTGTACCCATAAATGCTCCTCACTATCACTTTTTGGACAATTCCGTCTAGACTAAAGCAGCCATTTTTCAGATGGACAGACATACCCAAATACAGTTTCTTCGAAAATGGCCTTGTTTGACATTTGAGATGGCCTTGTTGAACATATAAGATGCCGCTGGAAGTCTCTTAGATCAGGTGATTTTTGAAGCAAAACAACACAAATCAGGCTACATGCCCGTATTTCAACGTGCTGGTAAGACCTTTTGGGTCACAGACAGTTTTCATGTACTGAGGGCAGTCAGATCGATGTGGGCTTTGGGGACATGCGGTGAAGACGCCATGATAGTGTTGACAGGATATTTTGACAGAAACTTTTGGAAAAACATGTTTTATGTCATGAACATGGCAAGAAATCCAACAAACCTGGGTTTTTCAGTTATTGCATTACTGAAGTGCATGTAAATGCGTCAAATCAGATTTTTACTATTGCCTATTTATTCCCAGTTATCTGTTTTTTATGTGCATGTAAATATACTGAGTCTTTATTTAGCCATTATTGGGACTATTGTCTCTATTGAAATGTCAATATTTAGGTTGGTTTGGTTAGCAGTTAGACTACTACTACTCAAGGTTATTATAGTTAACGAAAACTAACGAAATAACGAAAACTAGAATTGAAAAAACATTTTCGTTAACTGAAATAAAAATAAAAACTAGAGTTTTTAAAAAAACGATAACTAACTGAAACTGTATTTTGTGGTTACAAAACTAACTAAAACGAACTAAAATTATAGTGAAAATGTCCTTAGTTTTCGTTTTTGTCAACTTTTTTCATTCATAATTCAGTGTATTTATTTGAACATGCAACACATGGTGAATATGTTTACTGAGACTGGGATGTCTACACTAGAACCAAAATTCAAAACACCCAGAATTGTAATTTAGTTAATAACCTTATTAAGGGTTGAGATGGATAAACCAAAGGAAATAAAGGAAACATTTATTATGGCCTCTTTGGATCACGCACCCAACAAATACCCTATTACAAAAAAACTAAAACTAACACTAAAACTAATAAAAACTAAACTAAAACTAAGCATTTTCAAAAAATAAAAACTAAACTTAAACTAGAAAACTCACTCTAAAAACTAACTAAAACTAACTGAATTTGAAAACAAAAATTCACAACAAAATTAAAACTAAAACTAATGAAAAATCCAAAACTATTATAACCTTGCTACTACTACTGTTTCATCCATTTATCCATTAGCTGTAGCTAGCTATTTCAACGATTTGTCGATTGCATTTAGCTAACTATTTTAACCATTTACCCATTGTTTGAAGTTCAAGTGTCCAAGAAGATTAATGGACCAAAAAACTACTCAAGTAAAAAAGTAAAAGTACATTTTTAAAAAGGAACATGAAAAGTATCCATCCTGGTTTACAGCTGACTTACTATTTGGATTCGTTCTTTAGATCAAAATCCTGATTGTTATGATATCACTGTTCTAAAGCACGTCTATGTTTCCACTGCCTCAGTGATTTTATTGATTATATCAGCCAATATGCCATTTTCCAACAAGACCAAGGAACATGTGTATCATTAATTGTATTTGATTTGTTGACGTGCAATATGATGCTGGTTAGCGTTAGCGGACTAGTGTTACGGGGTCTAGCATTGGTTTAAAACAAAGTCTAACATTAACATCTTATGTTCAGCGTTAATAAGAACCCAATCTCCATCCATAGCATTCAAGACGAGAGGAACAATTGTGTTGTACATGTCATGTTTGGATGCCAATGTAGGCTCACAGAGCCAGGAGCAACATTTATAAAGAGACGATGTAGTCCAACATTGTTATTATGCTTGCTGAGAGAGCGGAGACGTATACAGACGTATACAGTCAATCAATCACCTTTATTTAACCCTTTGATGCACAACATGGGTCTAAAGTGACCCGACTGAGTTTTTAATTTTCTATATTTTTGCAATAAATTAATTTCATCATTCAGTATTCCAGGTTTTCCTCAATCAACTTGTTTTTGATCATCATACATCCTAATTTTTTAAAAACTTTTTGAATAAAAACCCTTTTTGTATCACTATGCTTCTAATGCACAACATGGGGCAAAAAATGTCATTATGGGGGTATTGTGTGTATATTTTTAAAGAAAAATGAATTTAATCAATTTTGGAATAAGGCTGAAACATAAAAAAATGTGGAAAAAGTGAAGCGCTGTGAAAACCTTCCAGATACACTGTATTTGTGACAAAATTATACATAAACATGTTAAATATATGAGTGTGGAAAGTAACTATTTGAAACAAATTACTATTATTATAGTATTAGGTCATTTAATTTTAAATCAAATTTGGATGAATGAGTCATTTTTGAACCATGTTGTGCATCAAAGGGTTAACCAGGTAAAAATTAATTGAGATTAAAATCTCTTTTCCAAGAATGACCTGGCCAAGAAGGCAGCACCATGATAAAATAAGAACAATCAACCACAATTCTCATACACCACATTCAACATCAATTAAAGTACATACAAGATCAGGGACAAGACTATGTGAAGATTGAAATGAGTACAGTTAAAAATGAAATGAATAAACTGGTGACAGATGAATGAATAAACCCGGTCGTTATCAGAAAATAGTTTTACAAACAATTGCATTGACCAAGAGAACTATCTTCTCTGTCCTTCAGGATTCCTTTGAATTCTCCCAAGGTGACCAGCTCAGACAGCTTCAGCTGCTTTTGCACAATGTTCCAGGCAGAAGGCGCAGCATATTTAAAGGCCTTTTTCCCTAACTCAGTTCTAGCTCTGGGTACCAACATCTGTAGCACATCCCTAGAACGCAAACCATAGCTACATTTGTTTGTGGACATGTAAACACATGGATATGAAGGGGACCAGCCCAATAAGACACTTGTAAACAAAAAACAACCAGTGTGAGAGTCTGCGTACAGATAGCGATGGACATTTTGCAGTGGCATACAGGGTACAATGGTGGACACGATGTCCACAGCCAGTTAAAAATCAGTGAAGTAATGACGTGGCTCTCGAGCAAGTGGAAAAGCAAACGGGATCTGAGGCCCCGTTCACACGAGGACGCTCGCGGGTAAAAGCGACAAAATATTTTAGCGGAAGTGCCTTTCGTTTAGACGGTGACGGCGTTTTGGGGGCTTAAAGACGCAAAAATCTGAAACCACCTTCCAAAGTGGAAAAGTTAAATCCGCTCCGCCGTAGCATGTCCGTCTACACTGACAAGACACAAAACTCTGCTCAGATCTGCTCACGTCACGTATGTGTTTACGTCACATACATGCTCCAGTACAGGGAAAGAAACAAAGGTGGGATTATTTCCATGCGTCGGACCTTCAAGCTGCTCTGGCAGCTCTAATAAACTTACAGGAGTCTTTCCACCAAATGTACAGGATATGTAGAGATAGTATTAGTGAACAGAGAAGGATCTGGAATTACCTCTATCACATTTTGGATGCAGCAATTGGTCGGAGGCGAGCCAGACGGCTGTGAACGAGACCTGGGAGATCTAGTGATGGTGGAGAACTTTGTGGAAGGAGTAGCTGATGGAAATGTGTGGCGTGAAAACTTCTGCATGCCCAAAGATGCTCTTATCGCTTTAAGTGATGCCGCCTGGCTGCATACAATCGAATTTCACACACTTTTGCGTCACCGTATGCAGCAGATTTCCTCCCGAAAATGCTCGTCTAAACGAGGAATAAAAAGTCATCATCATCAGAAATTTTATTGAGTAGGATAAACCCCTTCAGAGGAATCCTCTCGTTTTCGAGGGGGTCCTAAAGTACATAACAAAACAAAACACTCAACAATTTACAGACATACAACAACAAAGACAACAGGCATCAACACAAACATAACAAACAAAAAATGAACACAAGAATAATCACAACCTCTCAATGGCCACAAGTTGGCCATAACATTAGCCTAGTAAAACTGAAAGAAGTAACATAATATTATTGTAAATTGAAATTGCATTTTTAAATAAAAAAAATAAAAAAATATGACATAATATTATCGTGAAGACGCGACGCCACTTTTGCGTCTTCTGTTGAGACCGTCCTCGTGTGAACGGGGCCTGAGACGGTTCGCAAGTTGAACCAAGTGTGAACCAGCACCAGCCCAGCAAAAGAACTAGGTTTGCATTGGTTGAAAAGGGCTATGAGTGGCTAAAGGCAGCCTGCATATGGAAGTAAATCTGTGTCATCGGAGTTTGAAATAAAAAAGACGTTGAATTTCTAGCACTGAATATTTATGCATTGAAATTATGTATCTGAATGTTTTTCAGCGTTAAAATTCAACCTCAAAAAATTCAACCGCAAAAAATTCAACCTCAAAAAATTCAACTGCAAAAAATTCAACCTAAAAATTTGCGTTTTAATTTTTTGAGGTTGAATTTTTTTTGCGGTTGAATTTTTTGCGGTTGAATTTCTAGCCCATGCATTGAAATGATGTATCTGAATGTTTTTCAACGTTAAAAATTCAACCTAAAAAAATTTAACCTTAAAAAATTCAACCTAAAAAAATTCAAACGCAAATTTTTTGCGGTTGAATTTTTTAAGGTTGAATTTTTTTAGGTTGAATTTTTAACGTTGAAAAACATTCAGATACATAATTTCAATGCATAAATATTCAGTGCTAGAAATTCAACGTCTTTTTTATGTCAAACTCCGAAGACACAGATTTATTTCCATACTTACAATAATGTCAGCCAGAAACATGTTGAGCATCCACTGTACTGAGCTGGTCGCTCGGCACTGTAGGAACAAAACCTACTGACTTGTGTTGTTGATGTGACTCTGTTGTCCCTGCAGGCCAATAACTTGTACTGTCTCTCCCCATTTCCCCTCCACCACCCTACAGTACTGCAAGTGTCTGGCACTAGGGCAGCCATTCAGCTTCGGCCAGCAGGATATGCCCCGGCTGAGGAGGCAAATGTACAAAGAACTCTGTCACTGCAAGCTCACCCTGTGACCCACCACCCCCACCCCCAGCCCGCCATCTCCACCTGCTCCCACCCTTAACAAGATGGAGGGACAATAATATGACAAGAAGAAGGGGAAGGGGAGCAAACGATCGACTGGCAAAAGAGAAACTTTGGAAAGAAAAAAAAACTTTCACTTTTTCTCTGCCAACATCCAGAGAAAAACCTTCTTCTATTGTAGGTGATGTCATTGTTTCACTTTTTTGTCTCTCTTTGCTTCCCCTCTCTCCACCCTTTGAAAACTCTGATTTAATTTCCATGTCACGATTATTCCTTTGTGGTTGACAGAGGCCAAGACTAGCTTCCGTTTTTGGGAATGTGCTAATCTTCCATCCTATCGTAGACCGCCTTTTTTGTTTTTCAGTCTGAATGGGAGCATGAAGAAGATGATGATGAAGATATCTAAAGAATACAGTGCAGATGAGGGGTTGGATGACAGTTAGTCCAACCTGAGTACTACTTTCACTTTAAATGCCTGAACAGTGAGTGCAGAGGTAGCGTGGGTGGATGGCAAAAAAGATTTGAACCAGTCTGTGTAAGCTTGTGGTTAAATAGTACTAGTGGATGTACACGCCCTCCATCCATCCAGTCCATACTGTATGTACTCAGCAGAAACATGAAAACACCTCCCCATGCTACAGCCAATGTTACATTGACACTTCTCTCTATCTAGTCAGTACATAATGTTTGCCACCGTAGTGCAACATTACATTTCCAATGTATAATATTTGTTTAACAGTTTCCTACAAGATGTTTAGATGACTTTAAAGTGAAAATGGAACTTGCTAGTTGATGCTGCCATGTTGACAAAAACACACGAGCCATTCTAGTGCTTTTTAAAAAATTTTTTTTTTAAAGTAAAATCAGAATTTACATCTGTGGAACTCACCGCATATTGACCCCCTGCACAGGAAACTTCCTCTGCCTCCATCACTCTTCCCCCAAATAAAACATCTTCATCCACCGCCCAAACTAGCCAGAATGGCATATTGGCCCAAAGAAGGGGTATCTTTACATTGCATTTATCCTTTTCTGTGTTTTATCTTGTCAGTAAATGTGTTGATATGCTTATTGCTTTAAACAAACGGTGTTAAAAGGAGGACAACTAATATTGTGTATTTTTTTTTTTCCGAGTAAGTACAAAAGAGATCCTCTGGTTAGTATTTCTTTGAAAGTTTGAGAGCCATTTTAGTGAGGACCACGACAGCTACACAACAGATCCAGTATGTTCACAATGGAGTTACAGCACCCTCCTCTTCTTTTTATAACGAAAGAAAAGTTTGTTGATAGCTGTGTGTTTGTTTTCTTTTTTTTTTCTTTTTTTCAAACAGGAGTTGATGCAACAGAGTTGACAGTTTTATATATCTTCTACAATGCATTATGGTTGCTAAAAATAAAAAATATGCGGCAAACGTGATTGTGCATTTTATTAATGCTACTGAATGGGTATCATGTTGTCTTGTGTCCAGTGGCAGGCTGAAACAAAGTACATTTACTCAAGCACTGTATGTAAATACACTTCTTATACTTAAGAATTCACATATATGCAACTTAATATTACAAATATTTTACTCAAAACATTTATCGGAAAGCTACTTTATAGATATTTAGCATATTAAGATTTGACAAAACAGATTTGAGATATAAAATATGATGCATTGTTGCTGATTAAACTAGCAATATATCCCAATTACCCTTAATTCACCCTACCCAAAGTACATTGGGTTCATAATACTTAGATATGTTCCCTTACATATTACTTTAAACCAGTAACTTATTTGTAATGGAGTATTTTTTGCAGTTAGGAGTTAGTTTAAGTGCCTTTTTTTAGATAGTGTGACAGAAACAGGAAACATGAAAGAGAGGGAAAGATGGCATGGTACAAAGGTTCACAACTGTCAAGAATCAAGCCATTCTTACTCTTAAATATAAAGTTATTCATATGGCTGCGAACACTATTGAGATGTTGGTCCAAGGTAATTTGCAGAAATTGATAGTTATGGTAACTGACATGAATATAATTGTACTATTACAGAGGAGGCAATCTAAATCAATATTAAAAGTAGTTATAAAAGGTTGGTGTTTGGTGTAATTTACTTATTCTTTGATCACATAGTTTATAATTTAACTTATTTTTATTTATTTAATTCTGAAAGTTCTTGCTATGGACATCATGACCTAAGTATTTCTGAAATCTTGGCTCTGGACCATAGACTGTATAATGGACATGAAAACAATTAGCATAGTATGCAACAATAATAATCATTCATTAAGCTATTAATCACATAGAAAATAATACTTATTTATGGGATTCATTCCAACCGGAACAACTACAAAATACACCCTCAAGCATTTCTTATGTATTGTGAAATTTATGATCAAGATGACTACACTGTGACTCATCCACACATTTTGACGTAGCGCAGATTAAATCCCAGGATATTAGATGTGTGTCACAAGGAAATATGGTTCAGAAGAAAACAAAAAAAACCACCATGGGTACGGCTTTTTGTCTGCGCTGACGAATAGCTGCACTGAGAATGGAGGAGCTAAAAAATGTTCCACAGCGTATCGCGGGTGAAAGGAGCTTGGCCGCTTCTCATTCAGTTGCTTATAGCATCTAAACACCGCCTTTCTGGAACGCTCATGGTGAAACAATCAGGTGCTGCTTTCGACGCTACGCCCCGCCCACCTAAAAATGACGCGCCAACCGACCAATCACATGCCTCTTTGGGCGGGTTTACAGCTAAATGACGGCGAGCTGTTGCAATGAGAAACCCTCTTTGTGTGTTGTCAACGTATATAAGACATCTCTGCCGCAGTTTCTTTCTTTGGAATAATGTCGGCTGAATATGACAATAGGTAAGGAAAAGTTATTATGGTTTTATGGGCATTTTGTGTCTCAGAATTAAAAATAACCGGCTAACGGCGGCATGTTTATCTTTAATAACGACGACTGTTGGGGGAAGTAGACGTTGAGCGGAGCATTCTGTGGTTTCCGTGCTCGATTAACGGTTAGGCCTGCCTGCCGTCACATGTCTTAACGATTTTGTAAAATAATACAGTGAGGTTTTGTCATTTTACGCGTAAAATGTGTATTTCCCGCCGAATTACAGCTTGTTTGTTTGTTTTTGGGCACGAGCTGGTTTCTGAACGGTAACTAAGCAAATTAAATGGCAACCGGCGCCTTCGGTAGCACGTGAGCGCGCGGCCTGCTAACGTTCTATACCACGAGCTCCTGCCGTTACTCGCCCGAGGTTATAAATGTAACCGCTTATTCGAGCGGTCTTGTTAGTAGTTGTCAGTCGTGGTGGAGGAGAGACAGGCTGCCCATGGTGGCGCCGTAATTGTTGCGATATTTCTCCCTTTTTTTGTACGACGGAGGCACATGGCGTGGTGGTGGGGATAATAAATCGAGGGGTGGGACAATGCCGGTAGTGTAGGCCGCAAAAATGCTGCTGGGCTCGTTTAGTCCATGCCAGCGTGATACTATGTGCTACCTTCGTGAAACAAACGCGTGGTTTGTGTCGGTACAGACACCGTTAATGGGTTCCGCTGACTCGGCAGGTCTAATAATAAAAGGCCCCATAGACCAGCAGGGCCTGTTGGCCGAGGCTCCGGCGGCCCTGGAGGCTACTACCCGTCCCGCCTTTCTTTATCCTAACCACCGTTATTTTCACTAAAACCACGCCTGATATAATAACTAATCAGTGGTGATTGAAAACAATGTTTTTTTTTTTTAGAGTAGTTGGCTCTAGTCTAATGTCGGTAGGCCGCTATTCACACCGACAAGCTTCCGACTTTTCAACCCCGACTGGAGAAACGACCATCTTGAATATATGCAGTAGAAATGGCGGACTCGTGAAAAAGGCGTTTGCTTTGTAGTACAAGGAGGAACACGAAAATGACTTTAAAGTATCAATATAACGTCACAGAAAACATTTGTCGACATAAGGAGGCAGTTTGTGACCATGAATACTAATTAAAAATATACAAGCATGTGACATATTATAATATGAACAAGAGTAATATGTATTGTGTCAGTAAAGGGGAGGCTCATAATTTGACTTTTAAATGGTAATATTCTTTTTTTAAAGTAAAGTTTATATTAATCAAGTCACATAAGTGGTCATTTTTGTGAATACAGTAGATGCACAAGTCCTATCTAAATTGCCTGACTTAAAAATGATATTTAAAGTAATGAAATGTTAAATTAAACTGTATTCTGATGTGTTGTGAAAGATTGCTTGAAAGCTATAACAATGACTTTATTGTCTTGTTCACAGAGACAATGGCCCCGAAGGCATGGAGCCAGATGGGATCATTGAGGTGAGTTCCCCTTTAACTGTGGCACTTAAGACAATGCCATTTGCATAGTATATACTCAAGTCATACATTTGTATAGGTTTGTGGGGAAGCATTAAGGAACCCCCTATGATCACAAGCAAATATGAGTCTCATGACTTTTTGTCTTTGCCCCATCCAGAGCAACTGGAATCAGATTACGGACAGTTTTGATGAGATGAACCTGCGCGAGGCTCTGCTCAGAGGAATCTATGCCTATGGTTTTGAGAAGCCCTCTGCTATCCAGCAGAGAGCTATTATGCCTTGTATCAAGGGTAAGTAAGGCTTGCATTTGATAGAGAATCATCATTTTTTTTTCTTCTTGCACCTAGAGTTTTTGAGAAATACTGTATTGACTGCTCTTCCCACTAACTACAAACTTCTCATGATGGAACGGCCACCCCCCTTGTAGTTAACCAAGCAAAGGGTCAAACCAAAACATTAGGTTCTTGCAATATTGTTCCAACATATTTGGGACTGTATGACTTGGTCACCATTAACCTTCTTAAAGTAACATGAACAAGTGAAACTACCCATAATGATACTCTATAGGTGACAATCTTTCCATTTGAAGACTCTGGAGTTGTGAACTAGTAACTGTACACTTCCGTAATGGCATTAAGTAAATATGTGGTTACACTACAGTGGATTAACTTCTTGTGTCTTTTATTTTAGGTTACGATGTGATCGCTCAGGCCCAGTCTGGCACTGGGAAGACTGCCACCTTTGCCATTTCCATCCTTCAGCAGATTGATGTGGAGCTGAAAGGCACTCAGGCTCTGGTCCTGGCTCCCACCAGGGAGCTGGCTCAGCAGGTAGGCTCACTGTCCCATAAGGTTATGGAAAACCTGGAACATTTATGGAGTTTGGTTGTGTGTAATAACATTGTTACAGTAATCCTCTGTGGATAAACTAACCTGATATGTTTGAGTCATGCTGGCAAGTGGAGCCAGAAAAAAATGGTGATTAAACACGAAGGGTCACGAACCCACAATGTGGCTCAGGTGTGAATCAGATGTAATGCTTGTACAACCACAATAATTCAATATGTATTGTGATTTTTCTTGGTCACCCAAGTCTCATGATTGTATTGAATCAGGAAAAAAAGCTTGCATCATTATGTCAGTCTGTTTTGAGGTATTCTGTAGTTCCTTTTAAGCATGATGAGTTTAGCCAGGCTAAATACTTTCAGAAATTCATTTTAATAGAAGTTAAATCGAGTCTGAACTGAGATACGACTGTCCTGGTAAGGATCAAGGTTGGTTGGTTTTAAACCTTCGCTTAGCTGCAGGCTTGGCTAGTGACAAACTTATGTTTTCAAACTTTCTCCTCAATACTTCCATAATCCTGTTGAACTGAACAGAAGTCAGTCAAACTGAATACAATTCTGACTAATCAGCATGTTTTGACAAACATGACTGCATACAGCATCCCATTCCCAGTCCCACCTACATCTACACTAAATTTTGATTTAAGATTTATATGAGAACAAAATTTTAAAGTACTCCATTTACCTGCTGTATAATGATGAAATCCATGCGTGTCAACTGACTCTGTAAACCGCTGGTGTGTTGGTCCTCTTGGTGGCGTTTTGCTGCCTTGAGTCTTCAGCACATCAAGGTTGCAGAGACATGATCATACCTCACTACTTCTGAATACAGCACCCATCATGCCAGAGTGAGTGACAACTTAAATGCCAGCCTTTGAAACCTTTAAACCAGAAGGCACATTTATTTTATCAACATTGGTATTGGTTACTTTTTCTTATCCACATGAACACAAATTAGAGCCACAGTGCTTTTTCTCCAGAGATTTCCTTCGTCAGAAATGCGTGAAGAACAGACAAAACACTAGTTGGAAATTTGGTTATAAAAACTCACTAAGTAGTTTTGGTTGGTGTAAATGTGTTCATTAGTTTAATAAAGAATCAAACACTGGGCCGATATACCAGATCTTATCACACTGTCATACATGACTCAGTAGCTGTGTTTATTGGGATGTTGCAACTGTATTCCAAGTGGTAGCAGTAATCTTAGGAGGTTTTTCCAGATGACAATGCACAGAAGAAAAACAGATCATGCCCAGCATTAATCCTAAATTGCGTATGTCTGTTGGGCCCTCATGACTTTATTAGTGTTTGTACGAGGGAAAATAATCCATCACTGATGTTGCTGTTGTTCCGAGTGGATTAAAAGAAATGGAAATGCTAATGTTTCACCAGATGTACTTTGACAGCTTTCATATTTACCTGGAAAACATGAAAATACACGTTGGAAATAGCGCCACATCACTTCAAGAAAACGAGGGAACAGAAGGCTAAACGGCATCGGTGGTTAATCTTCTCTGGGATAGCTCAGCTAAAACTTAACTTAATGGCATCAACAAGGGTGGATCAGCATGTTGATACATGTTTTTTTTTAAACTTCATTTAGATCCAGAAGGTGGTGCTCGCCCTGGGTGACTACATGGGAGCCAGTTGCTACGCCTGTATCGGAGGGACCAACATTCGCAGTGAAGTCCAGAAGCTGCAGGCTGAAGCTCCTCACATTGTGGTGGGAACCCCCGGCCGCGTCTTCGACATGATAAGTCGCAAAAACATCGGTAAGTCATTCTAGGAATCCACTGTGTAAAAGAAGTTGGCCGGCAGCAGGTTGACTTTCTTATTGAGACAGTTTCTGGGCCAAGAAGGCTTTAAAATGGATCTGAAGTGTGATCAGTTGTTCACTCCATGAGATGAATCAAACCATTCTTGCAGTTTTGGGTGCATAATCAGGAGACCTGCTGTATAATGATGAAACCCATGCGTGTCAGCTGACTCTGTAAACCGCTGGTGTGTTGTTGCTCTTGGTGGCGTTTTGCTGCCTCGAGTCCTCGGCACATCAGGGTTGCAGGGACGTGATCATAGCTCACTTCTGAATACAGCACCCATGTTTTAAAGAGTGACTGACTAATTAAACACCAGCCTTTGTATTCTTACATCCAGCCTTTGAACATTAGGGTGAAATGCATATTTGTGTTCTGGTTTATTTATTTCATTTTACATTTTTTTGCAGTTTCCAAGTACATCAAAATGTTTGTGCTGGACGAGGCTGATGAGATGCTTAGTCGAGGGTTCAAGGACCAGATCTATGAGATTTTCCAGAAACTGGCGAGCAGCACACAGGTAAGAAATTTGAATATTTACATTTTTTGGATTTCTCTGAGGTTTTTACTAAAGCCAGTGTGGCTGGCTGGCTGGTCGGACTGTCTTAACAATTGCCAGGTTTGTCTAAGCAGTACTGTGTGCAGTCCAGGGTTCCCTCTCCTCCCATCTGCAGTGTTGGTGAAGGACTGAATGTTCCTTGGTAGAGAAGTCTATCTGCCCTCCACTGTGGCTGGGTTTACGTCCTTGATTCACAACTAATTGGCGGATTACACTCATTCTTGTCCTCAAATGTGTAGAGTTTACATTTAGCATTTTTTTTTTTTGCATGTTTTTAACCAGCCCTCTGTCTGTGTTTTCAGGTTGTCCTACTGTCAGCCACCATGCCAGCTGATGTGTTGGAGGTCACAAAGAAGTTCATGCGTGAACCTGTCAGAATCCTGGTAAAGAAGGAGGAGCTGACCCTTGAGGGTATCCGTCAGTTCTACATCAACGTGGAGAAAGAGGTAGAGAAACACTTGACTGTTTTACTGTCTGAACCCATATTAACTGGGATCTGAGTTGCCTGTTAAACTATATACTTCTTAGACAATGTCATTTGGGGTTTGTTGAACTGTATGATCATGTTTCCACCCTAATTTATGTCTATAAATGGGTAGGCTTAATACCAGAAGCACCTCTCTGTTGAATGCACGAAAGGTCAGTCAGTAGGTTTAGCTAGCTGTAGCTGATGATAAAGGGCAGCTGAGTGTTTATATACCCAGATGTTCCAGGACACACTCTGTACAAAAAGTGACCTTGCTTTGTGTCTGACCTGTTGGTCCTCAGGAGTGGAAGCTGGACACGCTGTGTGACCTGTACGAAACCCTGACCATCACACAAGCTGTCATCTTCATCAACACAAGGAGGAAAGTGGACTGGCTGACTGAGAAGATGCACGCCAGGGACTTCACCGTGTCCGCTCTGGTAAGAACCTCCCACCGTCTTCACATTTTGAATAATGTCTAGAGCAGGGGTGTCAAACTCAAATACACAATGGACCAAAATGTAAAACTTGAATAAAATCGTGGGCCAACATTGAACAAATAAACCTTTTAATATATACCAAACATGTTTTGCTTTAACATTAAATATGGAACCAGCAACACTTATAAACATACAATATATAACTAAATAGTGCAGACATGCAAAATCAAATTTCAAATAAACACATCAATGTCATTAATTTACAATAATATAATAATTTGGTATTGCCAAATTTGGCCCGCGGGCCAGAGTTTGACACCCCTGGTCTAGACTATGACCCACAGGGTTGCTGGTTCAATTCCTTTGTAGAATGTGTGACTTTAATTCAATACGACGCACATCAGTGTTTGGTGTCCATTGCTGTCGGACAGTCTTGGTGGTCTAAAACACATGACCTTTGACTTTAAGGTCACAGCTTAAGGTAACGCAGTTTGACTTCGTCTCGCTTAAATCCTCCACTCTTGTCTTTCAGCACGGTGACATGGACCAGAAAGAGAGAGACTTGATCATGAGAGAGTTCCGCTCTGGCTCCAGTCGAGTCCTCATCACCACTGACCTGCTGGTACGTACACCAACTGCCTGTGTGCAGTCCAGGGTTCCCTCTCCTCCCATCTGCAGTGTTGGTGAAGGACTGAATGTTCCTTGGTAGAGAAGTCTATCTGCCCTCCACTGTGGCTGGGTCTACGTCCTTGACTCACAACTAATTGGCGGATTACACTCAGTCTTGTCCTCAAATGTGTAGAGTTTACGTTTAGCATTTTAGAAGAGACTGGTTACAAAATGAATGCTTTGTGATTAATGGTCGTTGTGTTCCTCCTCAGGCCAGAGGTATTGATGTTCAGCAGGTGTCCCTAGTCATCAACTACGACCTGCCCACCAACAGGGAAAACTACATCCACAGGTAGGAACAGCAAAGTATCAAATACAGGCGTCACACAAAGGCTTGAAACTTTGAAAATGCTTTAAAAAATGCTTGATTTTCAACATAATCTGGTGTTTTCTTCTACACACTTGAACCAAAAATATTTAGCTTTGAAATCAAGCAATGTCAAAGTAGTCGTTCACTCGTCATTCATGGCTTAATAAATTCTGTTCTTACTGTCAGAAAATAGCATGCATTACATATTCATAGAAACAGCTTTTAAAATGAAGTGACAATATACAACACTGATGCCAAAAAAATTGGGGTCCTTTTTATAAAATGATCAATTTCAGTTTATATTTACAAAAGTAAAAAGTATGTAAACAACGGCCTAATTTTTAAAAAATCTGTACATCCGCTGCTGTGGGTTTAAATTAATTCTGTATTTTTCCCCCCATTTGAATTCATTGTATTGCGCCTTTAAATTCTTCTTAAATCTGTAAGAGTCCTGCAAAAACTAATTGGGTCGTAAGCCATAACTCCCTGAACCCCACAACCTGCCACTGGTTCTTGCTGTTTGGAGCCACCCCATGCTCTCTTCTAAGTAAACTGATTTAACTTTTACTTGTCAGGATTGGTCGTGGTGGTCGTTTCGGCAGAAAGGGAGTAGCCATCAACATGGTGACCGAAGACGACAAGCGAACCCTGAGGGACATTGAGACATTCTACAACACCACCGTCGAGGAGATGCCCATGAATGTGGCTGATCTTATCTAGAAGAATCCACGCGCCCATCGTCCACCCTCGCTCCACTTATTTTAGCAGTCAAAACTTGTTTCTTATACGATCTGAATTCTAAGAACTTCCTTTGGCGAAATTCCACCATGACTTTCCCTTCTACATTCTAATGGAAGGAAGAATGTGGCCATTACTCCTTCCTTACCATGAAATAGTTGTTTTTTCTTTGGCCGTTTTTTTGGAAGGATGAATTACTGACCTGCTTCATCTGCTTGCCATACTCCATTACCTCACATTGGCACCTAAATTCTTCTGCAGCTAATCCCTCCTCTAAACCTTCAAGCATTAATTTGAACTTTTTCGTTTTGCAAACTGAGGACTTTTAACATCAACGAGTGAGTTTGTAACTGGGTCCCACGTGTGCAAAACATAACCGCGTTTCCAAAAGCATATTTAAAATAAAACAATCCCCAACAAAGTTGATCTTTTAAACAGATTCTAGTCTGACGGTTAGGGCAGCTTAACGTAAAGTAAAAAAAAAAAAAACTCAGCTCATGCACGATGCTAACACAAAAATTCCTGAAGCTTTTGTGAAATGTGGCTGTGATTTGCACCAGGTGCTGCAGTACTTGCTGAGTAATAGACGAGGGGTTTAGACTGCAGTTCAGTTCCGACTCTACAAAAACAATGATCTGAAAATGAAATTGGAAGTGCTGCATTTGACCAGATCAGTATTTAAACAACCTTCAGTGTACTGGAAACAGCCTTTTAACTCACATCCATGATCATGTTAAGAAGAGGTTTTGGGGCTAGAGTACACAGGGCATATTCAATAAAAAGACCTATATAGTAAAATCCAACATGAATGAGTTGTTTACCGTTTTGATCCTTTTACTGCTGTTTCTGATATATATTTTTAATTGCTATTGTACATACTGCTTGACTTGTACAGTCACTTGTGCAGTAGCATTCAGTTGAAGACTGACTGGTGGCCACAGACGTTCGGAGGCAAAAAAACAACGGTGAGTGCTGTGGAGACTTTGCCTCTCGACCCTGACGACCTGGTTGGATTTTCATCTCTAACTCTTTGACATTATTGTTCATTTAGATTTTTATTTTTAAACAAAAATATTGGATTTTTTTTTTGATATGGTGGCGGTGTCTTTTTGTAACCTACCTCGCCAACATGTGGGAGGGGGGCCGTCTGAAATGAAAGGACCAAACTACAGATGAAGTATATATAGATCCCTCCCCCTTCTAGTATTGCTAAGCGCTCTCATTAAAATGCCTGTCATCATGGGGTTTGGTGTGTAGGAGAACCGTCATGTTTTGAGGTGTATAGTCAGTGCTATTTTTTAAAATGAATTTACGGAATTGTTAACCTTTTTGAGACAGAAACAGTATCAAGTTTTCTACATTGGATTCTGTATAGTATTTATTTTAATGGTCTTTAAACATAATAAAGGTTTCTCCTTAACAGTGTAAACTGGCCTCTGCATTGTTGAATAGCATGAAAGCTGTTGCGCCAACCCCTTTGTGGAAAGGCTTAGCATCTATAACCCACCACCTATAAGATGACAGTGGAGCGCTGGTTTTTAATGGACCGGCGCATCCGTCGCTGATTGGCTGCTGAGAGCACCGAGCTTTTTGGCCCACCTTCCGGTTTTAACAGCTGTTCAGATACCCACCGAGGTGTAATATTTATTCCCCAAGTTTATCAGTTTGTTTTGCTTCGTTTGGTTAAAACGAGTTTTTGTGTTTCGTCTGGAAGAAGCGTGCACCACCGTGAATCCCCTTTATTTATGACTCCTTACTGATCTGCCAGTTAAAGCTGCATCTTCTGCAGGCTTCAGCCTGGACTTTATATCGAACATTCTCGCATGTCATTACTGATGTCTTTTCGCAATAAACATTTAATTGTACATCGGTGTCATGTCCATTCAGTCACGTACAAATACATTGCGGAATCCCTTGGAACAGACAGAGGTCGCTCACTGTTGTATAAAAAATAATTGGGTCCGGTAATATGGTACACTTTCTTTAGGTAAACCGCCAAGAAAACCACATAAAACCACAAGTGTTTCTTTCACAAGTTATGGACCTCCTCTGTATTATATAGAAAATATGTCTCCATGTAAAATATTTTTCACTCTGATGACTTTCGGGTAAAATGGAAAGCGTCACTTGTGTTGTAAAAAACATAATCCGGTAATATGGTACACTTTCTTTAGGTAAACCGCCAAGAAAACCACAAGTGTTTCTTTCACAAGTTATGGACCTCCTCTTTATTATAAAGAAAATACAGTACAGGCCAAAAGTTTGACACACCTTCTCATTCAATGCGTTTTTCTTTATTTTCATGACTATTTACATTGTAGATTCTCACTGAAGGCATCAAAACTATGAATGAACACATATGGAATTATGTACTTAACAAAAAAAGTGTGAAATAACTGAAAGCATGTCTTGTATTTTAGATTCCTCAAAGTAGCCACCCTTTGCTTACTAGAATATAAGACATGTTTTCAGTTATTTCACACTTTTTTGTTGAGTACATAATTCCACATGTGTTCATTAATAGTTTTGATGAATTTACAATGTAAATAGTCATGAAAATAAAGGAAACACATTGAATGAGAAGTGTCCAAACTTTTGGCCTGTACTGTATGTCGCCATGTAAAATATTTTTCACTCTGATGACTTTCAGGTAAAATGGAAAGCGTCACTTGTGTTGTAAAAAACAAACACGTTTACCTTCATTGAACGATCGCAAATGGAGTAATCCACCTGTGTCGTCATTCATTAAATCATTAACAGTCGTGACTATTCCATCTTTATATTTTAAGTGACAAGGTGGACTTTCAGCATTCATGTGGATGCAATTCAGAGGCCAATAAACCTTACATATAAACCTAAAACGTTACATATAAATTACAGTTTGGCCTAATATTCAACACGTTTCCAACAACTAGTATTTATTCTAGTATATTAAACACTTAGTTCAGTAAAATAGCCTTTCCCCCTCGCGCTAAAAGGTGGACTATTCCTGTCCTACATGGCACATGTGGACTCAGTTTAAAAGCCAATAGCAATGTCAGTCCACCAGAGGGAGACGTTCTTTATTCACTGTGGCACTCTTATGAAAGAGCAGCTTGCATTTTTTTTTCTCCAAATGTATCAAGAGAAAAAAAAACACATTGCAAATGAAGAAGAAAATGTAAAGATATGTCATTTCTTCTTCAGTTTCAATGTCTATTCAAATCCAGCCAGTGTCCTGTGTAGGTTATTGCATCATTATCTAGCAGCCTGCCTACAATGACAATATTAACTAGCTCTTAGAGTATATTTAAATTATAAAATATTTATTTTACCATAACCAGTGACGGAAAGTAACAAAGTACATTTACTCAAGTACTCTACTTAAGTACAATTTTGACTTACTTGTACTTTACTTGAGTATTTCCATTTTATGTAACTTTATACTTCTACTCCACTACATTTTAGAGGCAAATATTATACTTTTTACTCCACTACATTTAGCTGACAGCTTTAGTTACTTTACAGGTCGAGATTTAACATTAAAAAATACATTTAAAGTGATTTGACTTGTTTTTTTTTAAATTAAACCTTGTAACAGTATATTAAATAGTTAAAACGATCCCTAACTTGATCAAATTACATTTGATTACTTGTGCTGCTTACATAAATACATCATAATATTAATCCAATAATATACTTGATATTAATAAAACACTCTGAGTGGGTCCATTCTGCATAACGTGTACTTTTACTTTTGATACTTTAAGTACATTTTGATGCTGAAAATTTTTTACTTTTACTTCAGTAAGTTTTGAATGCAGGACTTTTACTTGTAGTGGAGTAATTTCACAGTGTGGTATTAGTACTTTTACTTAAGTAAGAGATCTGAATACTTCTCCCACCACTGACCATAACCACATTATAGTCTGTTCAGTTCCTGGTGTGTCTGTACAGATACATTTTTATCCTTTTTAATTAGCAGAAAATCATATGTTCAAAATTCCAATTGGCTTAAAGCTTGATTTCTGTGGGGTGTGATCATTAGAAACTATGTAATTGCAGCAGTAGTGGTAGGTAAGTGTGTAGAATTTTTTTTAATGGTGTTTGTGGTTAGCTATCACTTTTTTAGATAAATTAAGATAAATAAGATAAATTAATTTAAGATAAATTATAGACAGTAATTTAAACATAAGGACATTTATCAAAAATAGGATGCAGAATTCCACCTAGGTTAACACCAATATTTATATGAAATGGAGCAGATGCAACATTGAATTGTATTCTTAGTTTTAAGGCTATTTTTCTACACCTTAAGCAAATGTTTTGACTGTTTATAAAGCATGAGGTATAAAATGATCATCCAGTTTTTTTGTTTCACCTTTTTCTTATTTTCCAACACATTGACATACACTGCCGGTCAAAAGTTTTAGAACACCCCAATTTTTCCAGTTTTTTATTGAAATTCAAGCAGTTCAAGTCAAATGAACAGCTTGAAAGGGTACAAAGGTAAGTGGTGAACTGCCAGAGGTAAATAAAAAAAGGTAAGCTTAACCAAAACTGAAAAATAATGTACATTTCAGAATTATACAAGTAGGCCTTTTTCAGGGAACAAGAAATGGGTTAACAACTTAACTCTATGGAGTCTTGGCCTATTTTGTCCATTTTTGAATTCTTTTCATGTCTTTGTAAGTTATTTTGTGTCTTTTTCTGGTCATTTTGTGTCTTTTTGTGTCTTTTTTTGGTCATTTTGTGTCTTTTTTTAGTCATTTTGTGTCTTTTTTTTACTCCTTTAGTCCAACATAAAACATGATTTTGAATCTTTTTTTTACTTTCAAAACACTATCATGCTCAATAAAGAATTTTAAATGTTGCAAATGTGCATTAATTTCAGAGTACACTGAGACATTAAACTGCATCATTTTCAATTAAATTCTGGAAAAGTTGGTGTGTTCTAAAACTTTTGACCAGTAGTGTACATGTTTACATATTTTACACATAGACTGTATAAAATAGATTTTACACTTATTTTGTAATAGATCCACATCTGAGATGTTCTGTTGTGTTGTCTGTGGTCAGCTTCAAAATGTAATCATTGACATACATTTGAAGCTGTCGACAAGTCTGCCCATTCTGGTGGAGGCGTAACGCAGTAGTTCTCAACCTTTTTGAGTCGCGACCCCAAATTTAACATGCATGTTGTCTGTGACCCCCCCTCACTCAACAGAATCTCACAGTTCAGATCATACAAACTCAGTTGATGTGACGAATTTTGGACAAATAATGAAGCAGAGAACAACTAAAACATCTTTCTGTCTGTGCATTTATATATTTTTTTTATATTTTATTGTTAGTTCTAATCTAAGTCCTTTGCTATAAGTTTAAAGGTCCATTCTGACCTCCTGAGTGTGTAACAGTCAGCTTCAAGCCAGAGACTCCTTGGAAAGTAACAACTTGCTACTTTGGGATTTGTCACAAAATTACCCAAAAAAGAATCAAATTGACCTCAAAATGACACAAAATGATAAAAAAAAAGACATAAAATGACCAAAAAATTACATTAAATTAAGCAAAAAGGGACTCAAATTGACTACAAAATGACAAAAAATGACCACAAAAAGACACAAAATTACCAAAAAAGACGTAAAATGACCAAAAAAAGACACAAAATGACCAAAAAAGACACAAAATTACCTAAAAAAGAATCAAATTGACCTCAAAATGATAAAAAAAGACATAAAATGACCAAAAAATTAAATTAAATTAAGCAAAAAGGGACTCAAATTGACTACAAAATGACAAAAAATGACCACAAAAAGACACAAAATTACCAAAAAAGATGTAAAATGACCAAAAAAAGACACAAAATTACCATAAAAGACACAAAATGACCTAAAAAAGACACAAAATGACCAGAAAAGACACAAAATGACCAGAAAAAGATGTAAAATGACCAAAAAAGACACAATATGACCAGAAAAGACACAAAATTACCTAAGAAAGACACAAAATGACCAGAAAAAGATGTAAAATGACCACAAAAAGACACAAAATTACCAAAAAAAGACGTAAAATGACCAAAAAAAGACACAAAATGACCAGAAAAGACACAAAATTACCTAAAAAAGACACAAAATGACCAAAATAAAAAGACACAAAATGACCAAAAAGACTAAAACACATGAACACTTTAACACAGTGGAGACAGAGCTGACTTCCAAAATGATTTGGCGACCCCCAGAAATCATCTCGCAACCCCAATTGGGGTCGGGACCCCAAGTTTGAGAATAGCTGGCGTAACGGGTGGGTCCCTGTACCATTCCAGTCTCTGCAGGAGTAGAGTGCAGAGTATGAGTGTTGGTGGAGGCCCACTGAATCCGCCCACTTCTGGAAGTCCATCCTGTAGCTGCCGCTGTCTCACCTTCTTCATGAAGACACATCCGAGCTCTCCTGCTCAGACACAGGTACATACTCCTCTTCTGCTGTATCTCCTGCTCCTGCTCACTAATCAGATTCCTTCACCACATCCAAAGCGTCCTGCACTTCTTCTTGTGTGAAGGCTGTCTCCATCTTGCCAGTAAAGAAACGACTAGTCCCACAGGTTGCACTTTTATAAACTTGGCTGCAATCGCAGCTGTGTAAATAACTCTTTTTTGTTGTTGTTGTTGTATATATATTGTTGTTTTGTTGTATATATATATATATACAGTGTGGTGTTAGAACTTCAGTAAAAGATCAGAATACTTTTTTCCACCACTGCTGGTGAGTGCCCAGGGGGTCATATTCTTGGGGTGCTACACATACGAAGCCAGCACACTACCAAAAGGCTCAACAGGTGGCATATATATATATATATATATATATATATATATATATATATATATATATTGAGGCTGTGATCTGTTTTATGTATGTGTGTTGAAATGTATTGTTTTTTATGTCTTTTATACACCTAGACTGCAACCAAATTGCCCAAGTCGGGACAAATAAACTAAACTTGACTTGATTTGACTCTGAAGTGGAGGGAAATCAGGGAAGCCATGCCCTCCACACACACAACACTGGGAAACAGGTAAGAGGGGAAAAATCACACAGGGATATATATATATATATTTATAATTGTGTGTGTGTGTGTGTGTACAGTGCTTAACAAATGTATAAGACCACCGGTTTATGCCACAGCTGTCCTAAATTAACAGCATTAGTAATTACCAAAACAATTTTTTATTTTTCTGTAATGTTTAATATACCAGTATGTAGAAGCTCTTTAACCAAAATTATATTTTTTAATGCTAAAATATAATTCTTGTTATCCATAAACTTTCAAATGTATTTTTTTTACAAAAAAAATAAATAGTAAAGCACATTATTATTTCTTGATTAAGATGTCAACTTATAGTTATTAAACTGCATTCCCGAACAGAAAAATTAGTTTTAGTAATTTAATTAATTAAGTTAATTTTAATTAAGTTAATTTCTGACTTCTCGGAGAAGCCCAGTGAGCCTGCTCAAATCTGGGTATAAAATGGTGAGTTCATCTATCATCTACTTTACTATTACTATTATTATTATCCTTTTTATTGTTATTATTGTTTTATTTATTTATTTTTCATTATTATTATTATTATTATTATTATTAGGGATTAAGGCAAGAGTTGGCCTTTGAGGCCTGATTTGGGAGGGGGGTGGAATTTGAAGTTCTACTGCCATTACTGATGCTGTAAACTGTATGAAAAAATGTTAATAAATAAATTGTTTTAAAAAAAAAATTTGTGAATTCAGTTTGTTAGTTGTCAAATAAATAACAATAACATTTAGTTTTAGCTTTAGTTTGGTTTGGTTTATGTTATCTTGTTTTTATGACAGGTGGTCTAATACATTTGTTCAGCACTTCATATACGAATCAATATGAGACCAACCTTGTGGTCTTACAGTTTTTCACAACCGCTATGACCCGTTTGTCAGAACCTTAAAAACAGTTAATTTCATGGTCAAAATCACCCAGTGTAACTAAACACAGACACACACTTCCAAAATACAATAATACACTAACACAGTTCACCAAATCTACCAAAACACTGACACACGTTGTCTTCCAACAGAAACATTTAGTCAGTCACAGCACCGTGTCATAAAAAACACTGACAACTGATGGAAGAACACAAACAGAATCACTTTGCATGTTTCTTATCTACTTTTTTTCCTTTTTCTTTTACAATCAACAGATTATTGTATTGATCATACGTAATCAATAGTAAATTAACCCTGGAGTCTCCAAAAGCTCCAAAGCATGACTTCTTCATCATCCAGACTAGAAAACAAAGCAGCGTGGAGCCCTACTGTAAATTTACCTCTAAAGTTCTGGCTGTAAACTCCATGAGGCCAGTTTCAGTTTGATGATGATATACCAAGTAAATCTGGAGACAAGCTCAAAAATATTTAGTATAAAATGATAGAACTGGATGGAACCCTCTTATGTGTTGTATTTGCGACCTTTGTTCACATTTGCAACATTTACTGTAAAATTCTTTATTGAGCATGATAGTGTTTTGAAAGTAAAAAAAGATTCAAAATCACATTTTATGTTGGACTGAATGACTAAAAAAGACACAAAATGACTTACAAAGACATGAAAAGACATGAAAATGATTCAAAAATGGACAAAATAGCCTCCATAGAGACAATGTTTGTGATGATGTTCTTCATTTTTCATTTGTTGGCCATGAATTTTGGTCCTTTTTTGTACAACACTCAGTACAGAAAGTGAACGAGCTGTGTCAGAGCAGCTTTGCAGAATGTTTACGTATGAAAGAAGAAGATAGTGAATGACAGGATTTGCAGTAAACACTTTACTGTATTGCAAATTAAAATGACTTACAGTAGAGTAAAGAGGTAAAAAAAAATCAGCTGTCATTCATTACTGTATTGCCAAATAGACAAAAAGAAAAAGGAGCAGAAGCTGATCAATGTAATCTTCAATTCATTAGTTTTGAACATGAGGTTTTCTGTTTTGACAAACTGTGTGAAAGCAATTGAAAATTCACCAGTTAACATCTACTGTTTTGGTCTTGATTGAGCTTGTGTGTAAAAGGAGTTAAAACTCATTTTAAATGTGTAAAATGTGTGTATTTTGTGTCAAAAGAAGAAGAATTGTGTAAATTGTATCGCCCACACAGGCTGATGTTGTGGTAACTGTGTGAAGAGTTTTGAAAAAGCGGTAAAAGTATTGAACAACGGGTCATAGCGGTTGTGAAAAACTGTAATGCTTTCATTAACACTCAGTGTTTGACTGAATATTAATTCTCTGCAGCATCTCACAGTCACTGAGCCGACACATCCACAAGAGGGCAGAATGGCAGCGAGATAGACGTGGTAACCGCCAGGAGCAAAGACTATAAATGAGGTCAGGAGTAGTGTTGTGCTCACAGAAGAAAGATACATTAAATTAATGTCTATCAGATTATTACCTCAATCCAGAACTCCCTGTTTAATACTAATTTCTCACCACCTAAATACAGATGCACATGAAGTCGAGCATTAGAAACTTTGTGGTAACGCTTTATAATAAGGTCCTTAATAACCATTAATTAACAAGTAATAAGGCATTGTTCTCACTTTAGATCTGGTAGTTGCAAAAAGCATAGTTAACTTATAATAGATGAGCAATAAAGTATATTTTAATATCAATAAGCAAACAAAATAAGACAAAAAAGACATAATGGGTGGGTTATGGGTGTTTATAATGCCATTATTAACACGTACATAAGCTTATTAACACACAATAATGTTAATAAGCATCTTGTAAGGACTTACAAGGGCCTTATTACTTGTTAATTAATGGTTATTACAAGGACCTTAATATAAAGCGTTACCAACTTTGTTCTTAGTGATGTGATGAACTGGTTGTGTTAGCCACAGGTTGGATTTTATGTCCAAAATAGTAAGATTATCTGATTGTTGAAGCATTTCCATGTTATTCAGAAGAGATTTGATTAACTGAAGTCATATATTGTGTTTGTCCTTAATGACCTTTTGCATGCATATAAGACTTAAGTGTGTTATTTTTGACATTTTTGTGTATGATTTGATTCCCTGTCTAGCATTATTTTAACAAAAGACAACAAAAGAACATTATGTTGGTAGGAACTCTTAACGAGGGCAGTTTTGCAATAGGAGTAATACTATAATAATAATAGTATTAATAGTAATACTAGTACTTTATTATTATTATTCACTTGTATATATTATCTTCCACGCAATCATAAATCACCACTACATGTGGACATGAAGTTCAAAACAAATCCATTTGACCCTATTTGGTTGAATATATACATATACTATAGGTATACTTTTTTGACAGACCTTTATGTGCCTGATTTATTAGCATGATGTCAATTGATATGGCCAAATAGTACGAGGTTAGAGGCAGCAGAGTGGTTCTATTGTCTAAATTCAACTGTTGAAAAGCTACGATGCATGCAACTAGCGGAAAGTGACACATTGTCCCAGGCATGTTCAAAACTGATGCAGAAGGGTGCCTTCTATTGCATTTAAAATGCTCAGTTCAGTGAAATACTTTTTCCTCCACACTGCAAAAAAGCCAACTTGTATTTTTTGGCCTAAAACAGTGATTTAATTTGGTAAAACTTAGAAATATAAATTACTGACATTTAGGGCAATAATGTAAGTTAGCACAACAAAGGAAGCTAGTTGTCTGCTCAAAAACAAGTTTGTGAGTTGTTGTTACTTATATCTTTAAGTTGGGGTTCAAAACAAGGGACAATAGTTCTGATAACTCTTATTTCTTTGTTGTGAAATTCGGTCATTAGCGAAAGCTAGCGGCTAACTGATGCTAGCGGCTAACTGATGCTAGCGACTAACTGATGCTAGCGGCGCTGCTTGTTACAGCTACAAGAGTAGCCATTAGCGTATCAATGCTAACTCAAAATTGTGGTCACAACATTAGCTGACATTCATAGCGGCGTTACAATCGTGCCAGAGAAATTCAGAGAAAAACTTAAAATATTTAGTTTAATTGTCAACTTAAAATTTTATCAAAGTTTGTTGCCTTGAAATTTTGAGTTCACCCAACTTTTCTTTTTTTACAGAGCAGGTCCTAAAAGTTAAAAAAATGTTGTCCCCTAAAGACTGATGTCTAACTCTAAGAGATGTGGAGTTGGGGTTTTAAAGTCAGGAACACTGTCAGTCCACTAGATGGAGACGTTGATCTTTTTTTCAAAACGTTAACTGACAGGCCGACAGTCTGAAAGCATCTCAAACCCTAGACAGAATCAATCAAATGCCTCGCAGGACCACAAGCATTTAGCATCACGAGAGCATTTTAAACAGACCGTATTGTGTGTACCAGGTCTAGGGGTTTGGGTGGTCACCCGTCTTGGGTTAATACATCATTTGAATCAGATGGAGAGAAAGTGACTGCAGGGTGTAAATAACAGCCTGAGGTGCCCTCGAGCAATCTGCTGCAGTGGAGCTGCTCAGTAGCCAACAGATCAGACTGTAGTTGTGCTGGATGTGAATGTGAGGGCCACCCACTCAGTTACAGACGTGACCGGTTTATGTCGGTCCCACATGGACTCAGTATTCATGAATTTGTTTAAGTGGTTGAATGATTTTTTTTTTTTTTTTGATTTGTTGCCCATTCCACACATCTTATATATGAGTGTTAGTTCCAGTTCAGTGGGGGGTGATTAGAATAATGTATGCTGAAGAATACTTGTCTAAAACAGTGTGTACATGTGTATTAGCTCTGCATGTTTGGAATGACGTCCATGCTGGACAATTTCTCAGGTCACAATTTGCATCCTGGACCCGTGCTATAAAATATCTAGTAAAGTCCGTCATTTATTGGCATGTTGCTGTTGTTTCACAGTGGGATGTAGTGATTAACCCCCCAGTGTTTCGATGGCCCCACTTCAATGTGTCATCTACTGCTGACCTGCTATCCCCCTAAAAATCCACTGCCCACAATCCCAATTCCTCTATAAAGTTGGGCCAAGAGTTGGGTTAGATAGAGAGTGAGAGTTTGAATTGAATGATTTGAACAGTGGGTGCTCAGGGCATGTTACCTCTTAACCAACCTGGTCTCACAGGAATCTGTGAAATAGCCACAGATTCGCTGAACTCAAAATCCGTGGAATAGCCACGGAATCACTCAAATTTCCGTGAAACTGACACAGATTTCGCTACAATGCAAGTTAACATTCACTGAGTGAATATTTAGAAAATAAAACATATATTTCTCACTAGAAATGTGATCAAAATCCATTTTTATGCAGAAACTAAGTCAAAATATTGATTTTTTCACTAAAAATGAGAGAACTGTCCGCCATGTTTTTTGTTCTGACCGCCGGGACCTTGAAAGTCACGTGACTTGGAACAAACCAATAGGAAAAAATATCCATGGAATAGCCACGGGATATGACTGTCATTAACTTGCCTTGTAACGAAATCCGTGTCAGTTTCACGGAAATTTGAGTGATTCCGTGGCTATTCCACGGATTTTGAGTTAAGCGAATCCGTGGCTATTTCACGGATTCCTGTGAGACCAGGTTCCTCTTAACATGACACTGAACCAACCTGTGTATTGTAAATATTAGTTTAAAAACACAAAATGTGCAGACAAGGCAAGTAAAGACTAAAGAGAGACCATTCAGCAAAGACGACAGGAAATGCAGCATTTATCTATTACCAAGTGAAACCCCAGAAAGACTTTCACTTTTGGTCACATAGTGAGATACAGCATGGCCTGCTGCTTTCTGAGTGCCTTTTAAGTTTTTCTAGGGATATGTACCATGCTTTTTCAGTTTTATAACCTGTTTTGACCTGTTGCATTTTGGGAAAGTATTTGTTTAGTGATCATACAGTATTATACAGTGTTTGAAACGTTCCTTATGTTTACATGACAAAAGTTGACCAATGTCAGTGGGAAAAATGCTACCTGGAGCCCAGCGAGAGCATCTCGTCCTGAACCGGGCTATGAGCCGAACCGTAACTTTTCTATGCACTTTCACCCTTACTACAAATAGTCCTGAAGTAGTGAGGAATGGCTAAATATCTTCCACACACACACACCAGGGATACATACATCCACTTCCTCTGTCTGTAACATATGTATGCAGCATCCACACACATGCATTGTCATGCACAGTGAATGTGAATATGCGCCCTGCACCAGCACACACGAATAACACAAATAAAAACTGCACTCCCTCCAGCTGTCATTGACTTGTAACTCCCTGCACCAATACTTTCAATGGCCCCCTGTCCCATTCCTCAAACACACACACACACACTACATCCCAGGCAGGTTAACCCCTCCTAACCTTCCCGGTGTCCCAATATGACGTCCATGCAGCCTCAAAACATGTTACGTCTCTGCTTTTTTGTGCTGCTCTCAGCCTAGGTGGCCCTTCTTCCAAAGGCACTTTGGCGAAGATACCCCATGCCCATCCCCCAACTGCCCAACACACATACACACTCCTGTTACCCACTCCACCCCCTGTTGGGTGCTGGATTGTGGGGTTGAGAGATGGTGGGGTGGGTGGGTGGGGGGATTATGCGAGTGTGAGGCTCGTAAAGGGCCTGCCATGGTCTTTCTGTTGTGTGACGGATGGCTGGGAGGCTGAACAGGCCTGTTTTGCATGAGAAGAGAAGCCAGCAGAGGGGAGAATAGAGGTCTATTCAATGAGGCCTGTCACCCAAAACCACCCTCCTGCACTGAACCCTCACACCCCACCCCTTCATCATCCATCCCTTCATCCTTTCGTCCCTCCTCCTCCTCTCTTGTTCTCCCTCGCCATCTTGGTCTCCCTTTCTTCCTTCATTTTGTGGCTTTCATTTGCCCGTCTTCACTGCTTTTTTTTCTCACCCTATAATCTACACCCCACCCCCACTCCGCTGCCCTCCTTACTTCTTGATTTCATCCCACTTAATTTCTGTTCATTCAGATTTTCCCTCCTTTCCATCAAGCTGTTTTTACCTCGGTGAGTTCCATAACATTTGAATCCTCTCATTACTTTGTCGGTATTGTGAATGAGAAGCTATAATGGAAATGTCATGGTCAAAGCTCTTTAACACTAAAAGAAGTCATGTGACTTGATGCTCTGACATGCTTAGTGAGTCCACATTTGAGTCAGCAGGAGATATTATGGCATAATTAGGTTAAAACTGCAATCAAGGATTTTTTGCCACTAGGGTGCAGAAAAACACCAAAACAAAACAGATAACAGCCACGATGCCGTCATGCTTTGTAAAGCTGAACATGTTATATCTCTACGTTTACATCAAGCACGCAGAGCGACATTAGCATTCATTAAGCGTGGTGTTTGTTTCCACCTGATGAATATTAGTCCAATAGTCAGTCCTTTTTGCTCTGGCATGGTCTCCACCAACTCCTGAGAAAAATGTCTCCCCAGCTGCTAAATGTCTGGTACCTACCCAACAACAAACACAAGACAAAGTGTTCAGTTGCTTTATCAGAGCTAATTTTGCATCCAGCATCACTTTTTCTCAAATCATCATAGTCTAAACCCAACGCTGCACTTTACCCTCTAAAGCACTCTACTCCAAAAGAGGCCTTTTTCTTCCTATGATATTTTGTCACTCAAAAAATGTGTCCAATGATTTCCCATCAAAAGAAGGAAGTAGAGTGAGCACCTGCCTAATATTATACACTTGCACAGTGTTCCCCCTCATTTGCATTTTCTTCCTCGATTTTGCCAAGTTTCTCCAAATGGGGCCAAGTCCGGAGCAATCTACTTGTCTCTATCCCGTCTTTTCTTTCCCCTGCACATTTTCTTGTCTTTCTCCTGCTTGGGCCATATTTGACTAAACTGAGGACATCTACCAGTCATGCTGCTATAACCAGGAAGATTGACAGGCTTTGAAGCCAATTTTTGTAATGGCTAAACCATGGAATTGCAATGTCACGTGATGCCATTTGGCCTAAAAAGAGTTTTTTCCCATAGACGTACTTTGGAAAAGAGCCTGTAAATCGGACCCCTTTTTTTAGCGTAACAACCCCTGCAAAATGACTCGTCTCACTATAAGAATTTAATTAATTCAGTCCTATAACATTTGGAAAGTCTAGAAGAGCTGCTTCTGCTGCTAGAGTTATGTTTGTGTCTACCCGATGAATGTTAGTCCACTCCTTTTTTCTCTGGTTTGGTCTCCACCAACTCCCAAGAGAAATGCAACAAACAGGACAAACAGAAGACAAATGTTCAGTCACTTTGTCAGAGCTTATTTTTGCATCCAGCACCACTTTTCTTAAATCATCATTGTCTAAACCCAACACTTTACCCTCTAAAGCAGTAGTTCTCAACCTTTTTGAGTCGCGACTCCCAATTTAACATGCATCTTGTCCGCGACCCCCACTCACTGAACAGAATCTCACACTCACAGTTCAGATCACCCAAAAAAGAAACAAAATGACCAAAAAAGACACAAATTGACCACAAAATGATCAAAAAAAGACATAAAATGATCAAAAAAAGACACAAAATGATCAAAACAAGACACAAAATGACCTAAAAAAAGACACAAAATGATCAAAAAAAAAGACACAAAATGACAAAAAAAAAAAACCAAACACACAAAATGACCCAAAAACACATTAAGTGAACACTTTAACACAGTGGAGACAGAGCTGAACACCAATTGGGGTCCCGACCCCAAGGTTGAGAATAGCTGTCGTTTGATAAAATCTTTTAATGCCCATTCAAGGTAGCAGAGTGCTCAACTGGAAGTAGCTGGCTCGGCCGGTGGAAGTCTCCAGTGCGCTTGCTCTATGGGCCAATAGATGTGGAAGATCCGGATAATTTTATGCATGGAAGTTTGCTTCATGCGCCACTGAGCAACTTTCATAGGAATGAATGGGGCCTCCCCTCCAACGCTGAATCCAGTTCTCTTTATACATCCTTGGCTATAACTTATTTTGCCATATTTTTCATCATATGCATTTGCATATGACTTGCATATGACTTCCCTTTTGTGACTGTGTGGGCTATAAACCACAATGTTTATGTATTTACACACCTGTATATTTGCACACTTGCTGTAACTGTTATCTATGAGTAACAGGTGACTAAGGTGACTATTGACTTTTATAACTGCACTTAAAGGCAGATTCATTCATTTTTACAGTAGCTAGATAAAAAAGTTGGCGCAACTCTTGAGCTTGTTGAACATGCTGTCAAATTCCTCACAGAATTATTCCAGCAATCATCCATGTAGTCAGGTGTTACGTGAACTCCTGGGCAGTCAGTAGTATTTCTTAATGATTCTTCTTTTGCCCATCATAATTTTTTTTTACTTTCTTGTACCTAAGTTGATTTGGCCACATCCCATGGCAGCTGGGAGAGGCAGGATGTTTACTCAGGGTGTCACAAATGCACAATTTGATTAGACCGATGATTTTAAGGTTACATTTCGATTTAAACATTTTTTTAGACTATTGGGTAATGATTCGTAAAGATCTACAAATCATTGGTTTAATGCTTTTAACTGAAATCTAATTTCTCGTGGCATCCCTAATTTTTTACTGTACTCTCTCACCCATTTGCTGGTTACGTAGTCCACTGCCCCAGCGTGAAGCCACATTTCTCACTCCCAAATGCACACCCCTTACTCAAATGAATGGAATTACTTATGTTTTTGCAGCACTGACAGATTTGGTGTGAACATGGCCTAATTCCAACAAGGATTCCTGCAAATCAGACGCCCATAGGCTAATGTTGCAGTTGCTGCTACACAAACACAGAAATAGCCACACTTTTAAACTGAACCATAACCATCAAATGTGCACTGAATTAACTGGTTTCTAACAAGCCACAAGCACAGGCAGGCAGGCACACTGGCAGGTGTTGGTACAGATTACAGGTAGGGAGTCAGGTAACTGGGGCAGGTGAAAAGTCTCAGGTCATCTGGTGGACAGGTAGAGAATGATTTTGGGAAGGGGAAATGCTGTAGGGAGTGTGTCATAAATGTTTAACAGAAATGTTTCTGTAAAATTTCATCACTGAGATCCATCAGCCCCCAAATAAGATAATATTTACAACATAAAACTGAAAGCAAACAATCCACTACAAACAATCCACTACACTATCTTATTTATTCCCGATACTTTGGGCATACAAATTATAAAACCAATTTGTTGTTGTTTTTTAACCCATTGAAGCCTGGAAAGCGGATACGTCGTTTTGTAGTATTTGTATAAGCTCTCAAATACTTTTTGAATTTCATTTCTATCTGCTACAGAGGCTGAAAAATCAATTATTTAGTAGAAGCGTTGACACTTCTGTTGAATTTCCAGAAAAACTTCAGGTTTTAGGGGCTTATTTTAAAATCGCCCAGAGGTTTTACAGGCAGTTTTAGGCGTCAATGGGTTAATGTAAGGTTTGGATTGGAGAAGCTTTCTAACAAAACAAAAAGGATGAGGTGCAGAAGAGGCTAGGAGATGGAGGAAGAGTTTTCTCCTGTTGCTGTATAGATCCATCCATCCACTGCAAAATCCTCCCTACACAGACTTTGTCTCTCTTTATACCATATTAACTGGCTTTCTGCTTTGCTCCTGTCATAATGACTACTGCTACAAAACTGACTCTAACGGGCTGCACCCATTCTCATAGTTTCTTGTCTCGGGCCACTGACCAAGTTGCCATATTTGAAGTTTGAGCAAATGGGTTGACCATAAGTATGTAGGCAAAAATGTATCTTAAGGTGGAGCAAAAGATACAATGAAATTAAGACAGTTGGACATACACACTCAGGGCTGTACTCAAGACCAACGTAATTGAGTCCAAGTCAAAGCCAACACCAAGTCCAGTTGAGTCCGATCCAAGGCCAATAATAATTAAGGACAATAAGAAGCAATAGTATATTTTTTTAAATGCTAATTTTCTGTTTTTTTATGACATTTACTTTTGTTTTCACATGGGTCACAAACCCCTTTCTCCTGGATGAAAGGCTGACATGTTTTTCATAATTACTACAGCCGCTAAAGAGCAGGGGAGGACAGTCTAAAACATAAATATGGGTCGTATTTTGCTGCCTGTACAATTAGTCTATGTGGTTATTTTTGAGGGGAGACTAGTCTCATTTTTTACCATTAAAATTCATAACCTTGAAAGTAATCACCATTGTTGAGGGTTATATAGAGCTTGTTGATTAATGTTTTCTTTATGGGGAAGGACCCTCCAACAGAGGTTTGGGCCAAGCCCCCAGTGTCCTCCAGTGTACACTCCTGTAGAGAACAGTTAGGTATGATTTTACTGATTGGTGGGATTTTAATGGAAAACAAATAAAAGTCCTGGTGGTGAACAACATGGTCATTTCTGTGAGGGAGAGAGAGAGAGAGAGAGAGAGAGAGAGAGAGAGAGAGAGGGCTGAAAACTGCTGCTGTCTCAACTTTGACAAGCAAGCAGAATAATATATATACAGTTTTTTTATGGAGCGAGCACAGCTCTGCAATGATGGACAGAAAGGATAAAAACGACTGATATCAGAAGTGACACAAGGGTAAAGAGAGAGTGTGTGAAGGGACAGAGGGAGCAGATTTCCATCTGAAGCCACAGAAGTTGACAGATAGATGAAGAAAAAGCTGGGAGTGTGAGTGTTGGTGAGTTGTTTTTGAAAGAGGAAAGCCAGGGGAGCGAGGAGGAGGAGGAGGGCAAGGTTTGGAAGGGATTCCACACAAAGTTGTCATGGAGATGGAAACGGGAGACTGGAGCCTCACAATTCCCAATTAGTCACAAACACATGGTCACAAACACACACCTGCAGCATGCACACACACATCTGCATAATGCACTCTGCAAGTCACACACACACATAAACACCTGCACAGGAAAACTTGTGCACAACCACTGCCTGTCTATCATCTGCTCACACACACACACACACGCACACACACACACACACACACACACACACACAATTTCATGCCAAGTGCTGAGAAATCTGACCTGTCTCACCTGTCCTAACCGTGTGTGTGTGTGTGTCTGTGTGTGTGTGTGTGTGTGTGTGTGTGTGTGTGTGTGTGTGTGTGTGTGAGAGAGAGAGGCAGTGTTTCTCATTTGTGCTCTGTCTGGCAGGGCTGTAGCACTACACAATAGTCTTATTATTCTTTTTCTGAATATACTTTAATTTAAGATATTTTTATCAAAGTGTTAAAGCTTGTTTCAGACTGCGTTTCCACAAAAGTCCAGCTATATTGCCGTAACAAACTGTGCCGGGATTTCGCAATGGCGTAATATTGGCGCCCATTCACATTGCAATCAGGCATTGTGGAACAACGTTGGAGGAGATGGTAGCACAGTGTTAAAGAGTTTAATAAGCAACAGCAGCAACGATGGCACGGACTCAAGTGAGAGACGTGTTTCTGATTATACAGTCCTCTTCCTATCTTATTACCCAAGTGTTGGTGGCAGAAATAATGTATGTCACTATTTTTCTGCCTTGCCTGCTCCGCTGGTCGACAGTGCTTCCATCCTTTTCTCTGTTACTACCTCTGAAGGTGGTACAGAGCCGGAATCACTTGTTCGCCCCATTTCGCCTCTGGGACGATCAGATTGAAGGCGAATCGTCACAGAGGCGTAAATATTTCGGCTTGAAACGGCAGTCTGAAAGGGGCTTTTAACTCGTTTAACTAGTTCCTCCTTATAGAAGTGGAAGACAGACATTCTTCTGATTTTCATGTAAAAGCCATTTTCACTGCCAACCTCCTGCTTGCCTCGCTCTCCTCTTCCTGTCATAGAGATTGATTGGACATGACAATGGCACGGCAGTATTCTCCTCTTCAGTAATAACAAACTGAAGTTACATGGATGTAATTCCAAGAAGTTACTGTAGGGAATACAGTTAAAGCAAGACACGAGTTGATCAGACATAATGCTGTGCATAGTGTGGTGATAAACGGATGCTAAAATATGAATTAAAACCTAGATCTCACTACCAACTCATAACATACAGACACCTGTTCAGGATCCCTTGCCATCACTTTTTAAGTTTATTATTTGTTTATTTATTTATTTCGATAGCACCTATCAAAACCAGGGTTACAAGGTGCTTTACAAAATACAATGTCATTGAGGCAATACAACAGTTAAAACAAAAATAAGAGAACATCATCAAAACAGTGAACAAGCATTAGATAAAATATTAGAAACAAAAATTAAAATATGTGTAAAAACATTAGGATTATTGCACAAATGCCTGTCTGTACAGGGTTTTTAAAAGCTTTTTAAAATGATACACAGGCTCAGCTGGTCTGATACTGAGGGGGAGCTTGTTCCACAGCATTGGAGCTAAAACAGTCCCTTTGTCTTGAGCCTGGACCATGGGACACTTAACAGCAACAGAACTACTTGTTTGGGTTAAAATAAGTGTATTTGTTAGGTAGACTAACTGAAGTTAAGTATGTTACATATGTGATGTAAGTTAAGTATGTTGCATAATACTTATGCATAGTTAGTAAAAAATAAACCAAAGTTGATTTTTGGTTTCTTATGGGACAAGTCCTCTGTCTGTTTGGCCCATCCATCCACCACAAACTCCTCCCTATACAGACTTTGTCTCTCTTTATACCATATCAACTGGATTTATGCTTTGTCCCTGTCATAATAACTACCGCCACAAGAGGCAGCAATGCATGCGCAAAACTGACTCTATCAGGCTGCACAGATTCTCATAGTTTCATGTGTAGGGCCACTGACTAAGGTAGGTAGGTAGGTAGGTAGGTAGGTAGGTAGGTAGGTAGGTAGGTAGATAGATAGATAGATAGATAGATAGATAGATAGATAGATAGATAGATAGATAGATAGATAGATAGATAGATAGATAGATAGATAGATAGATAGATAGATAGATAGATAGATAGATAGATAGACTTTATTTATCCCAAGCTGGGAAATTACAGTGTAGCAGCAGCATTACACACAGAGACAATGAAAATACAATTAAATAAAAAGAACAACCTAGGCATACTTCAAGCAATAAAATATAAAAATACAATAAAAATACAATAAAAAATAAAGTGTGTAAAGAAGGAGTATGTATTAAGGAGTAGAATAGAATTCCAGTGCAGAATAAATATGGATGTGTGCCATATTTGGAGTTGGGAGAATGAATGGGTTGCCCATAGTTACCAATCAAAAAAAGGAATGATAAAGCAAAGCAAAAGACACAATGAAATTATGATACACAACAGTTGGACACACACAATCAGGGCTGTACTCAAGACCAACTTAATCGAGTCTCCGTCAAGTCCGATACCAGGTCCAGTTGAGTCAAATCCGAAACCAAGTCAAGGCCGAATCCAGAGCAAAGGACCATAATAAGCAATAGTCTCTTTCCAATGCTAATATTGTGATTAAGGAGAATGGAAAATAATCTGTCTATAAACAAGATTGATCTGTCTTCCAATAGCAAATAATCTAACAAATCAGAAACAACAAATCAGGTTCTATACAACTGATCCTGAACAGCCATGAAAAACTTGGCCAGAGACCAAGACAATTCTGAGTCCAACAAGGCACTGATACCAAAACAAGTGCAAGACCTTAAAAAGTGATCTTGAGAACAGACTAGAGTTAGAGACTGGACTCAAGTACTGCTATCTACTATACAGCAGCTGTCTACCGTTGACAGAACAGGAGTGTATTCTATACATGTTCTCAGGGTCTATGCAGGCTCAGACGAGTCAGTGTCCTGTAGAAATTGGGTTCTATAGCATCTTTTGAATCCTCTATCCATTCTTTTTAGGTGGTTCAGTTACCCCCCTCCCCCATGGCGAGTTGTGCTTGGAAGGCACAACACTTCAATAAAACTTGAAGACAGGCAGTGCGGTGTATAATTGGTTTAGTTTTTTTGTTTTGCAACAGGTGTATCTGCTACCCAATATCACGGTTAACGGAACTAAATGCCCCATGATGCAAAGCAAAAACACTAGTTACCAATGCCATAAGAAGAAATATACATGTGAAACTGGTTTCAGTTATTTAATTGAAAATTAATTTGCGAACATGCACAATTACGGCTAAGATGAACTTTACTTCCTTATCAGTTTTGTGCTATGTTGCATTTTCCTGAATTTATACCAGGGGGTATTGCACATTGTGCAGGGGGTGGGAGGGACGGGGGAGTTAATGGGGGCCCACCATGTGCATTGTTCCACAGTAGTGTCTGTGAATGATGTAATTGTAAACAAAAATGTATATTTGAGCCCCTAATCATTGTAAGGTAAACAACAACTACACATTATTTAATTGTAGATTCAGGAAACAGGAGTTGTTTCTATATTTTCTAAATGATACAGCTTACTATGCTGCATGACTTAACAAGTCAGGCTAAATGGATGGATTTATCTACTACATCACTGAAGCCGACTTTGGATGAAGCAGACTCGGAGAGAGCATGGTCCTTGTAGTTTTGGGAAACACTGCTGGTAACAAAGACTCTGGAGGACAGCGAAAGAAGAGGTCTATTTTGCCAAACCAACAAAGATCTTCCTCATTCTCCTGCAGCTCTAAAGTAATTCTGTGTGCCATTGTAGCTGAATCAATACCCATGTATAGGGACATGTCTTCAGCACAATCCTCTGAAAGAGGGTCAGGCTTCTCAAAAGCCTGGCTTTAAAGAAGACACAACAAGCATTTCATTGCGGTTAGCTGGACTAATAATAATGTTGTGGTTTTTGATTAAGTCGAACTAGATTACTCTGTAATTGGTGAAGGCATATGTTGGGAAAAAGTAGTTGCAATGTAATTGCTTAATAATAGAGTAAATAATGACTAATGCAATACAAAATACAAGTTGGGAGAGACTCAGTGAACGAGAAATTTATTTGCCCTAAAATGACAGTGACCTTTTGGACTATTACCCAGGCAAACTGTGTAACTACCCAGGGCCTCAGGGTGCAGATATCTGTGGTGTCCAAATCTTTTTAATCTTTAATCTTAATCTTTTTTAAAACAACTGTTTGGTTTGTGGGCAGACACCATAACACACAGATGCAGTTTTAAACATGGTAAATATTTCCTTTCAAACAAAACTTCTCGGGTTGGATTTAGGGAACAGAACTTATAAAATGTTATATCTTGGCAGTTATATTCGGACAACAAAACTACTTGGTTAAGTTGGGATACAAAACTACTTTGTTAGGTTTGGGCAACAAAACTACTTGGTTAGGTTTGGGCAACAAAACTACTTGTTATAATTGGACAATAAAACTACTTGGTTATATTTGGACAACAAAACTACTCCATTAGATTTGGACAACAAAACTACCTGGTTAGGTTTGGGCAACAAAGCTACTTGGTTAGGTTTGGGCAACAAAACTACTCCATTAGATTTGGGCAACAAAACTACCTGGTTAGGTTTGAGCAACAAAACTACTCAGTTGTATTTGGACAACAAAACTACTCCGCTAGGTTTAGGCAACAAAACTACTTGGTTATATTTGGACAAGAAAAAACTACTCAATTAGATTTAGGCAATGAGACTATTCGGCTGTTTCTAGGCTGTAAAACTACTTAATAAAATATAAGCCAAAAAAAATGAGTTACTTAAATTAAGACAACAAATACACTTAATTAAATTTAGGCAGCAAATACACTTAATTGAATTTAGGCAACAAATCTACTTATTTAAATGTATGCAACAAAATGAGTCAGTTATATTTAGGCAACAAAACTTTGTTGTTATATTTGGGAAACAAACTTGGTTATTTTTAGGCAGCACAACTGCTCTATTTTATTAAGGCAACAAAACTACTTGCTTAGGTTTAGGCAAGGGCCATGGTTTGAGTTGAAGTTTTTTTTTTCCAAAGATTTAGTCATGTACATAAGTTATGTAATCAACTGAAATAACTCGGCATTGACTTGTGGTTACACACAGAAAATGAACACAGTGTTCTTTTGTCTTTTGGGTGTGCTGTGTTTGTTTGATATATCCATCCACCCTGACCTCCTCCCTTCATGGACTTTCTCACACTTTAGTCTATGTCACCAGAGCACCTATTCTGAGCATCTAATGCTACCGAGAAATTAAATGACATGTGAAATGTGAAAAATGCATAGACACGACAAATTAAATGATTTAAGTAATTGGTGTGCTATTCGTATGTCATGTGGTGATACCAGGGTGGATGGGTACTTAAACACAACAGGATACATACACACTGCAGAATGGGAGGAAGTTGAGGTCAACAGCGGCTGTAAAGGAGATTAATCTGGCCTCAATATAAAGACATCTGTAAGTTTTTTTTGTGTTGGTTTTTGTGTTGGTGCACATTACATTAGATACATAATAAGTTTTCAATGAAGATAATATTTTGTTACCTTTATGCCAAAAACAATTCTGTTTGTGCTTTATGGAGCAAAAACAAAACATTTGCTATAAAGTCAATGCAAAAGCAAAGATATACTGTTCATTAACAGACTTCCTGAAAATGATTATCTCAAATTTAAAATTGTTTTTTTTTCTTTTTGCAACTTGCAATGTGATTTTATTCATATAAGATGTTTAATTGTGTAATTTAATTTAATTACAACTTGTGTTTTGTGTACTTCAAGCAGTACATAAACCTTATAAATGCACTGGATTATGAACAAAGACAGATACAGGCATGTAGACCAGTGGTGGAATGCAACTAAGTACATTTACTCTGTAAATACTTTAGTACAATTTTGAGCTACTTGTACTTTACTTCAGTATTTCAATTTTATGTAACTTTATACTTCTTACACCACTAAATTTAGCTGCCAGCTTTAGTTACTTTCCTGGTCGAAATTTAACATAAAAAACATGATTATTTTATATACCACATAAAAGTATATTCAGTAGTTAAATGAGCCCTAGCTTGAGAAAACTAAAATGCTGTTTGAATAAATAATAATACAAAATATATTATGCAATCTGGGTACGGCCATTCTACATAATGAGTGCATTTTAAACCTGATACTTTTCTACTTTTACTTAAGTACGTTTTGAATGCAGTCATTTTACTTGTAGTGAAGTAATTTCACAGTGTGCTATTAGTACTTTTAGTTAAGAAAAGGATCTGAATCCTTTTTTTCCCCCACCACTGTTTGTAGAGGATGACAAGCGAACCTTGATTAACCCTTTATTCAGATGTAAACAGTGTGTTGATGATAATTGAGTATTAAGATATTATTTAGTCTCTCTGTGGAAGCCTCCCCTCGCTCCTCCACCGTCATCAACAAGTGTCTCGCGCACCCTCGGAGCCTTTTCAGTTGCAAATGCACGCGCACACTGTGCAGCTCCCCGCGCTCCCATTGGTCCACCGCCGCTGGCTGCACGAGGACAGGGGAAGTTTGGAGAGAACAGGCAGATGAGTTCAGTGTGTGAGTTGGCCGACTAACAACAAGTGGTTTCCACAGAGAACTGATCCACAGCACCGAGGAGAGGCTGGAAGCTGCTCACTTTTCACTGTCTTCAGTCTATTCCGCTTATCAAAGTAATGACTGCCACAACAAGACGTGCCATTTAAAGAGAAAACTGGTGGTCCGCTGCGGTGTTTTGTGTCCCGGGTGCGTCGTGCGTAATTAGCTGATTTGCATCACCCGGCGCTACCGGTTCAATCTGCGGGGAAACCTGGCCACAAGTCGCCAGGTGGACGGCGACAAAGGCTGCTCAGGCGTGCTCAGCGTTTAACTCTTCCGTAACTCGTACTTTAAGTTCACTTCATCTATCCAACATGTACAGCATGATGGAACACGAGCTGAAGCCGACCGGCCAGCCCCCTTCTCACCAGACCTCCCAGGGAATGTCACCGGTCACCGGCAACATGACCGGGAGCATGGGCAGCAATGGCAACTCTCACCCGGGCTCCAAAACTGCATGCGCACCTGGAGTCGACCCCATGGATAAGGTGAAGCGGCCCATGAACGCCTTTATGGTGTGGTCCAGGGGTCAGAGGCGCAAGATGGCTCAAGAAAACCCCAAAATGCACAACTCTGAGATCAGCAAGCGGCTGGGAGCGGAGTGGAAGCTCCTGACCGACGCCGAGAAGCGGCCTTTCATCGACGAGGCCAAGCGGCTCCGCGCGGTCCACATGAAGGAGTATCCCGACTACAAGTACAAGCCACGCCGCAAGACAAAGCCCCTGCTGAAGAAAGACACCCAGGTGGGCAAGTACCCGCTGTCAGCCGGGAACCTGCTGGCGGCGGCGCAGGGCCAAGGCGGCAGCCCGAGGATGGACAGCTACGGCTGGGGGCCGACCGGTGGCTACGCCGGCATGCAGGGCGAGGCGCTCGGCTACACGCAGCAGCTGCACCGGTACGACCTGTCAGCGCTGCAGTACCCACCTGCTATGACGGCAGCGCAGACGTACATGAACGGAGCCAACTCGTACAGGTGAGTGTCTGTTCGCAACCACAGTAAGTTTTCTGGGCAGGTGTGTGTTGGAGCACGATTTCAGTTCTGAATCGAAAATTAATCGACTTTCAATGATCAAAAGCAGGATCGAAATCAAAATCGACTTTATGGGTTTAGTTTTGTGGCCTTCAATGCGCAGAATGTGGCAGTTATATTACACTTGATACATGTAGTGTTTTAAAATAATTTAAAAAATGTGAATGACAGTCATCAGAGCATACACTCAATAATCTGCTAATCTTTTCCCAGTCAAGACTCAACAGTCAAACAGTGGCTGAAAAAGTTTCCACTTGAAGTTTAGTTGTTAATTTAAAATGGAAAGTCTTATTGAATTGTGGATTTAAACACTTGTGACCGCCCCTGTTTTAAGTGTTATGGTGTCCATTTTATAATTAAGCTTTGCATAATTACTTAGTGATTTGAAAACATGTGGCCTCTTTTTAATCATGCCACCTGCTGGAGGAAGGCCAGTGGAAAAAAGTAAAAATGCGGCCAAAACTACGAACTTCAAGTCAATTGTGGATTTTTAATAGCCTCTGTATTTCCAATTGTTTCATAGACTAGACCATTTGAAAAATAAAGTACATTTTTTTAAACTGACATTTAAAAAAATGAATAAATCGACGCAACTTTGATTATTCTTTTTATCCCCTTGATTGAACAATAAAAATGTATTATTTCGCAGACTAGAATGAGGTTTGCATGTCTTATTGAAACAACTCAACAGCAGTTATTTCCTGGATTGCCCCCCCCCACCCCAAAAAACAAAACACAGAAAGGCCAACATGCGCTGTAGACCTGATCCACCTGTGTCAAGCATAATCTGGAGCTTTTAAAGGGGAAAAAATCCAAATATACCAACTGAACAAACAGTTTCTCAGGGGACGAGATGAGATGGGATGAAATAGTGAGCATTTTTAAATGACAACCATTGAACCAAGTAGGAGAGCTTGCACAGAGATTAAATATGCAGACCAATGAACCAGTTCCTTCAAAACAAGGTGTTTAAACAAGACATTTTTAATGTTTTTTTAGTTTTCTACTGTCCATCTGCAGCTTGCCTTCACCAGAAGAATTTACAATTTGTATTCCAAGTTAGTGACTTGATGGTTATTTGACAGACTGGAAGCAACATTTCATAAAACATTTCAGGTTTTGATTAACTATTTCAGGTTAATTAGAAAAACAGATCTGAAAAGTATTAGATGAATGTAAAACACAGTAACAAAAAATATAAAAATGGAATTAGTGGTGATAAATGCTCAGTTGACCTGATGTAAGACACTTTAAAGTGCGACTTGAATCAGGTGGAAATGTTAAAATAAAGTACATGGAGTCAGTTGGGAACAACAGGCTTCAGTCTGTTGCCTACTTGTTATGCGTGTGACGCTCGGCGCTGGGCTCGGTCCTGCCTGGAATGTTGATCAGGATGACTTGACGGTAGGAAGGGCCGCTCTGTGTGTGGTCCTTTACCCACAATCCCCTATTCCTGCTCAACCATTGTCCCAGTTACACTTCTGGGTCTTTGCCTCCTGCCTTGGGTCTCATGTCCCCCCAGAGAACAAAGAATGAGCACTTTGACAAATGTGAGGCTGGATGACAATTATTCCAGTATCTGATGATTTTTTTTTTTTTTTTTTTTTTTGACTGATGACTCAACTGTTCACATTTCAGACGGGTTTGTTCCGCAGCAGGTGAATCCTTTAACGCTTCCCTGAGAGATGTTTTGATGCGTGTTATCAGCTTGTCACAAGCTTTGAGTCATGTTGGAAGTCAAACTTGTGGATGCTCGTCCCGTCCTGTCCTCTACTGAATCACACCAACAGACACAATTTAAAAAAAATAAAAAAAAAGATTTTAAAGTAAAAACAAGACTGGACCACCTGTCAACTAATGGGTTAAAGTTAGAGGCTAAGTGGTTTTTTTTGTTTGTTTTTTTTAAACACTGATATTGAGAAAATTGCAAATATTGTCATTTAAAAAAATGAATAAAATGAAAACTTTTTTTCATTTAAGTTTGATATATTTTTCGTTTTTTAATAAAAAAAAAAAAAAAAGAATAAGTAAATATTTAAAAAATAAATTTCTTATGTAAAATTCTGTGCAAGAACTAGACCCAGTTGGCTTTATTAGATGGCCTATTGTGTAATATAAGGAAGTGGTGGAAAAAGTATTTTACTTAAGTAAAGGTATTAACATCAAAAAACCAAAAGTAAAATTGTTCATTAAGCAGAATGACCAATTTCAGAATAAAACAGGCTATATCATGGATTATATTTAATAATGCATGTCTGTTTTAAGGACTTTAATGTTGCAGATGGTAAAGGGAGAGCTCATTTTAATAAGTTTATATTCTGCTAGGTAGTTTAATCTATTATAATAATACATTGTGGTTTATTATTTGATTATATTTTGTATTAATCTGAAAAGTAGCTAAAGTGGAAAAAATAATGTAGTGCAGTAAAAACCAATATATTTGCTTCTGAGATGTAGTGGAGTATTAGTGTAAAAAAATAAAGTTACTTAAAATTGTAGTCAAGTACAGTAAATGTAGTTGGTTACATTCCACCAGTGAAATTAACATTTCAGTGCACGTATCCATCACTCAATGCTACGTTCACTACATTTGTTTCCATTTATTGTTCCAGATATTAGCCTGTACCCAGCATGGCCCACGGCTCTGTGACTCTGAACAAACTTCCTGTAGAATAATCCGTTCTGACTGTTTGTCCCGCTCCACCTTATTTGTTTAACGGTTATGACAATGGCAGGTTGCCTGACTGGTTCATTAATTTTAATGATACATTTGTTGAACCTGAAGGTTTTCTTCTCAACACTTGTCTTTTGTGCTCAGACAGAATGAAGCCAGGGCTGCAATTAATCATCCTTTTCAGTGATGATTAATCTAACTTGTTTTCTCGATTAATCGATTGGTTATTTGGTCGAACATTTCAGAAAAGGGTGAAAAATGTCCATTAGTGTTTCCTTAATCCAAGATGATGTCTTGTTTGGTTGAAAACATGTAAAGTTAACAGTTAGAAGAGTAAAAAACTCTAAAAAACGAAATATTCACATTTAGAAAGCTGGAAGCAGAGCATTTCCTTTTTTTTTCTTAAATGCAGTGATTTATTTAATACTTGACCAGTGCTACTGAAGGCCTACATTTTTTTATGGGGTTAGTTAAAACCAAGTAGCACAAAATGGGAAGTTGTTCTGAACTTTACTTCTGAAAGAAACAAACGTTCCTGCTTTAATTAAGTTTATGATGTTTGTCAGATGAACATGGTTTCTCTTGAAAAAACAACTATGTTGTGAAAGTCGAATACAGTTAGACTTTACAAGATTTGAGCTGCTACGATGAGTCGACTAATTGATCAGTCAATCAACAGAAAAAGAATCGCCAACTATTTTAATGATCGATTAATCGTTATAGTAATTTTTCTGGCAAGAAAGGCAAAAAATGCTTTTTTTCCCCCAAATTTGGATATTTTCTGCTTTATATCATATTAAACAGAATATGTGGGTTTTGTGCTGAGAAAACAAGACACCGCCTTGGACTTTGTTTAAAAAAAAAAAAGTGAAATGGTCGCAGTTTCTTTTTTTTTTTTTTTTCGACCAATCAATCGATTAATCTAGAAAATAATCAACATTTGAATTGATAATAAAAAAAAACTTGTATGCAGCCTAACAGAAGAAACCGGTTGATTATCTGCTGTTTACAGCTCCAAGAGTCAAAGTCTCAATATTGCTGCTTTGGGACAGTGGTCGTCTCCCTTAGGATCTTTTTTTTTTTTTCCTGATAAAACTTGATTTTTTTTTTTTTTTTTTAAAAGCATCAGGTGTTTTTGAAACGTTTCAGTAAACATGTTGGATTTTCAGCATCTTTCCCTGCATCGTCATACAGCTGGACAAATTTTGGAGTTGACTTTTTTTTTTTCCTCCTTCTGAATCTCATTGGCATCACAGCGTCTAAAAGATCCATCACACACGGCACAATAGCGCCTGACAGGGACTTGAGTTAAATAACTAAATTGGTATTAACCAGGTGTATTTAAACTGCTCTTCTCCTCCACAGCCCCATGTCCTACAGCAGCAGTCCCCAGCAGCCCAGCCCCGTCACCATGTCCATGGTGAAAGCAGAACCAGTGTCTCACTCGCCTCCGACGGGGACGCCGAACCACCACCGGGGCCCTTTGCAGGGCGACCTCAGGGACATGATCAGCATGTACATCCCGGGACCAGGAGGGGATGCCGGGGACCCCACAGCAGCACAGAGGGGCTACACCAGCGTCCAGCAGCACTACCTCACCGGAACCGTCCCGCTCACACACATCTAGGACTGGAAGTGGGAGTCGCGGGGGGGAGGGGGAGAACTGAGTGGGAGGAGCAAGAAACGCTCACGATGCACAGCTGGAGATGGAGGACTCTAGACGGGAGACGCAAAGAGACACGAGACGTGAAGGAAGAACCGAGCAGTCTACCAGTTCCAGATGTGCCCACAGACACACAAGTGCCGCCTCCATTTTTATTCTTATTCATTAAAAAGTTGTTTGTCTACCTCTTTGGTGCCACATCTCTTCTACACACACAGAGCGGAGACCCCCCCCCCCCCCCCCGTCCTGCACCCTCCACCCAGGACTGCAGTGAAGACAGTCTGTTTATTGTGTACATATGAGGAAATGTTCTGTCTTTTTCTGTCCTCTTGTCTTTTTATATTTTAGAACATAATAAGTCAAAAGACTCCTTTTTTTTTTTTTTTTTTTTCACTTGCGGCACTCACAACAGCCAGCAGACCCAGTCGGTGCGGGGCGGACCGGACTGGGTTTAGTCTCCCACTGTCCCACCGCGGAGCCAGTCCCCGCCGTCTACAGCTAAAGCGCAGAGACAAAATGTCTCTGGATCACAATCTGTCGGCCGGTGACGGACAAATCACCTGAGCCGAAGCACTCTGCTGGTCCTGACGCGGTCCTGACGTGAGCCAGGTGCCGGCGGGGAGAAAGAACGGGAAGGAAAATGCACAGCTTGAATCACAGAGCTTTTTTCTGAAAAATGAACTCTTTGTGCCTTGGCTTTGGTTTAGTACTCTTGTATTTTTCTATTTTATTTTTAACTGATGAACTCTTGTTGGATGACATGAAAAAACCACCTGTTGGACAATCAGCACTGCATCCACAGGAAATAAACACTGGCTTCTTCTCTGATCACTGCTTTTTTGCTGCCTGTATGACTTTTATCTGCTATAATTAGTTTCTTAGATTTGATCTTTTGATGTAAATGTTGACATGCGTGGCTCCGGCAGCATCCCGAGTCGCTCTGTGTATTCATTGTCACTTTGCTCTAGGCAAGAGTTCTGTTGTGTTTTTTTTAGACTTTTTTCAGTAAGTGAATGAAATTAAATATGAAATGCTTCATTTCAGTTGTTTTATTCCAAATAGCAGATTAAGACTTGCAAGTGATGTCTTCCACCGAGTTAACTGGATTGACAAAAGGCCTTCCAGGCACGTTTTTACTGAGCTGTCAGCTGTTTGTCTTTTTACTACCAGTAAAGCGAATGTATCAGTAAGTTTCACATTAAATCTCCAGCCAACTGTTTCAGATAACTTTACCTGTAGGTGACTCTATCCTTCGCTAAAACAAGTGCTTTTAATCCTCTATCTGACAGTGCTGTTATTTGTCTATTTTTCTGTCTAGCCTGCTGTCTGGTTACTAGTGCTGCTATGGACCTAAAGGGAACTTTAACTTTCAACCTCCAGAAACTGTGAATATTGAATGTGTGCTAGCTTATTCAGACTTTGAAGCATTCCATTACTAACTCACCATGCACTGGAAACAGATGCCTTACTTATTTTTTTTTTTGAAAAAGGGAGAGCAGTTCTATTAAAGTAATGAATGTTTACATTGTTACCCAAGTGTTTAACTTTTATACTGACTTGTATCTCTATTTTTAGAATGAATTCTCTTGTATGTAAATGCTGCCATATACTAGAGTTACTGTATGTAGCATTCATGTAAATAATGTATACATTTTTAGGCTCTTATACTAAGAGTCTCGATTCCTTTTTGATTAAAAAAATCTTTGTTATGGCATTCATGACAATATTAATAAAAAGTACAAATCCTTTTTTTCATTAATCATGTCCCATTACCTTTTTTGTGCGTGTTCGAGATTCCCAAAAAGTTGTGATACAGTTGAAAACAAATTAAAAAATTCATTGTAAATGGACAAAAATACATGTTGATCACTTTGAACATAAAATGTGAAAAGCCTCATTTCACAAAGTGACAAAAACGCAACTGGTGACCACTTTATTAGGTACAAGTGCATGAATAAATAGGCCTAGAAGACCATTTCCAAGCTTATATTGTTCATTTGACTAAAAAAAACAAGCTTTTAAATGTATATCACACTATTTTCATCAGCAATATAATGTTGAGTTGATGTGTTAACTATGTGTTGCACTGAACATAATACAGGTTTATGCATTATACTAAGGGGATTTAAATCTATTTAATTACATACATGAGAAGGCAAAATATTAAAAACAGTCCAGTCTACCACTAACAGCTGACAACCAAAACTTAACACAATGTTTTGTGAATTTATATTTGAGCTCCTGTATTGGATTACATTACATTTAACAGGCAGACCTAATAAAGTGGCCACTGAGTGTAAGTAATGCTTAGCTTAGCAGGTGTTAGAAAACACTGTTAGTGTCCTCTAAAGTTTTTACCTTTCAAAGCATGCAGTCCATAGTTTACACAACTCACAATTTTCCAAATCATGCCATAAACTAAGTGCACTGTAATGATTTCCATATGATGTGAAAATCAGTTAGAAAACTTTCAAACTCACACATTAGAAAATAGATTTTATAAGTCATTACCTGGCTAAATGGATACTTTATATTATGACAAATGTTTAAATTATTACCATTAAAATGTGATTGTTAGTTGATCTGAAGAGAATAGTGCAGACTTGCTGTTCACTGTGTTTAATTATAAAACTCAAGCAAGTTTTCCTAAAGATTTTACTAAAGGTCTCTCAGAAATGAATGGAAGTCAATGACAAACTGGAATAATGCTTAGTGAATTCCTTCATATACACACACAGCCTACTGTATCACACTGTAGCCTAGTTGTTTATACACAACATGTATTTTTCTGACATCACTGCTCTTGGTTATTATATTATCCTGCTAATTATTATTATTATTAAATCTTTGAGTGCCTGTCCTGATAATGTCAGGTGGACTGTAAAAGCTGCTTATCTGCGTGTCACCAGATGAGTTTGGGTGTTTCTCAGCTGTTGCTTCAAACATGACCTCACCCATCCGAATCATTAGAGAAAATAAGAATGGCATACCAGCAATCAAAACCGACCTTTTTTCACTTTCACAGGCGGAGCCGTCAGCTCTGCCTGAGGCCGCTCGGGATAAAAAACCCGCGGACAAAAGTGAACATTAGCGGGAGAACATGGGTGTCTTGCCGGGGTGGGAAGATGTGATGGGTGAGGGTGAATGGATGGGGGGCGGCAGTCTATAGTGCCGGGGAATGATTTAAAGCTCGATTATTTACTTTCTTATCTTTACCCTCTTTTAAAATTCACTTTCTCCGTTCCCCTCCTCCTCCCTTTCACTCCCCCTGCCTCCCCCCTCACGTCTCTCCACAGAGAAAGCGGGTGGATGGCCCGTTCGTAATTGGCCGTGTCGGAGGCGCTTTGTCCGAGGCTTTTCAGGCCGCAGGTGCATATAGTAAAGCCGGAGTCTCCGCTCCTCCCCCGGGCGTCTTTGTTCCCTCTCCCCGCTTCCCCCACTCCCCCGCCGGGCAGAAAATTAGGGCTGCTTTTTGGGGGCTTCGTCCTCTGGCTTAACCCTTTCACCGACCGCCGCCTTTCTCATGGAAATGGGAGAGAACCCCGCACCGGCTAATCGGTCACTGAGGGGAGGGGAAAAGGAGGGAGAGGAGGGGGGAGAAAAGACGAGGGCACCAGGATCAACCGGAGGAGGAGGAGAACAGATGCAGGGGGGGAGCAGCTTCTCAAACTATTTCTGAATGTGATTAAAGTTCACAGGTCATGGTGATATGGTACATGGTCACCCTGTTAAAATAATCGCCTAACTCATTTTTTTTTTTTTTTTTTCAAGTTTTGCAGGAAACACGAAAAATCGGCCTAGAGCCATAACAGTCCATGGAGCACTTTTTCTTAATTTGCATACGCCTACTAAAAAAATAAAATGTTACCAAAAATGTAAAAAGTTTTAACACTGTACATGAGTGCAAGCCAAGAAACATCAAACAATCATGTTACATTTCGGTTGCTGCTGTGTGCCACCCAGCCCCGGTCTCCCCTAATTTACATCCCTAGGAATCCTTCTATACACAAGCGACCATTACAACTATAGTTAAGTTTCATCATTAAACCCTGCATGATGTCGTCACACTGTTAAAATAATTTTTTTTTTCAAGTTTTGCAGGAAACACAAAAAACTTCACCAAAAGTGTAACATATGGCATTTATTGATCATTTCACTCAATGAGGATGTAACAAAGGATGGCTATTGGCATAGTAATAACACTGTGTGTAAATCATCTAATTTAAGAGAAATAAATGACTTAGGCAATTTTTTGAACATGCCTTTGTGACTTAAGCAAAATATGGTAACACTTTATTTTGAAGGTGTCTACATAAGAGTGACACAAGCCTGTTAGAAACATGACATGACATGTATCATGAGCATTAATGTTACTTTAAAGTGTCATTAATGTTCATGACACATCCCATGTCATGTTTATGACACGCTCATGTCACTTTTATGTAGACACTTTCAAAATAAAGTGTTACCATATCTTTCTTAAGTCATAAAGGCATGTTAAAAAAATTGCCTAAGGCACATTTAAGTTTGACTTAGGCATAATAAATCAGCTTAAGTCACACACTTGACATAGGCCATTATCTTAAAGGGGTAAAATCACATGATCTGATCAACTGAGGATGTAGGTGATTTTACCATAGGTGGCAATGAGGAGATGATTTAGGCAAAAAAAACAATTTTGACAAAAAATGACTTGGGCGATTATTTTAACAGTGTGACGACATCATGCAGGGTTTAATGATGAAACTTAACTATAGTTGTAATGGTCGCTTGTGTATAGAAGGATTCCTAGGGATGTAAATTAGGGGAGACCGGGGCTGGGTGGCACACAGCAGCAACCGAAATGTAACATGATTGTTTGATGTTTCTTGGCTTGCACTCATGTACAGTGTTTTCAATTCAATATATATATAGGCCTTTGTGTGTGTGTGAGAGAGAGAGATAGTAAAACTTTTTTGGAACAAAATATTGTATTCTGTTAAATTTAGATTTTAGGAAAACTTTTTGGGAATCTGGGTTGTAAAAAATTGTGTTACAGTTTTTGAAAATGTGTTAGTTATAATTATTAGACATGAATCAGCTACATTTTCATATAACATTTGAAAGTCTTGTGAAACTATTTTGAAACATGAAATAAATGTTACTTTGTTTATATTTTGAATGGTAAAGTAGTAAGTCATTCCTACTGATGAATTGCTTCAAAATGTTTGTTTCAAAATATAGACAGATGTTTTGTTAAATATTTATGTTTTTGTCAGAATTACATTTTAAAAATCGTTTCAATTGGATACTTTGTTTTTGTAAATATACTATTTTTTTTAAAACTTAATTTTAACCCCATAATGCAACAAGTCCTTCAAACCACGTAACGTAACGTAACGTAACGTAACGTAACGTAACGTAACGTAACGTAACGTAACGTAACGTAACGTAACGTAACGTAACGTAACGTAACGTAACGTAACGTAACGTAACGTAACGTAACGTAACGTAACGTAACGTAACAGACTACAGCCACTAGCCACTGGTTCTCAAAGTGGGGTGTGGGGACCCCTAGGGGTCTGTGGCACTCTGCCAGTGTGTCCCTTAAAAAGTTTTCACAGAAATTATTTTATTTATTTATTTATTTTTACAAAACGCTTTATAGTTCAACAAATATTTTTCAAAATCTATACTACAACCTCAATTCCCAAAAAGTTGGGACATTGTGAAAAATGTAAATAAAACAGAATGTGATAATTCTTTAATCCTTCGTAAAGTTTTACACTATGTCACAAAGACAATATATTTATTATTCAAAGCGATACTTTTTTAAATTCTGAATTTGATGTAATTCATCTTTTTATTTACATTTTACACAATGTCTCAACTTTTTTGGAATTGGGGTTGTAGTGACACGCACTGCTAGAATCTACATATATTTTTAACTTTCTTATACATTTTTCTTGTGTTGTTCTTTAAAACGAATCCTAACAAAGGCTACTTTAAATTATTCCAAGGCACATATGACTCTGTCTTATCGGGGGTTTTGGCAGAAAAAGACTGAGAACCTTTGTTTAAAATATCTCAGTTATTGTCAGTACTGCTATATCGCAACCTTGAATTTAAACTATTATACTTTTCCTTCCTGGACCATCAGAACCCCCTCCGGAACTTCCTGAGTCCCTCAAGGATCCCTTGAACCTCATTAAGAACCTTTGAAACTATCTCAAGGACTCATGGAACCACACAGACATAAAACAGGGTTCTTTGAAAAGACCCTTTAATTAAACTGGGGTATTTCTGCTGCGCATAAACTAAATCTCTGAGAGTTTAAAGAAGTGTAAAAAAAAATAAAGAATCTGATATGGCACAGTTCATTTGATCATTGATTCGTTGATTCCAGTTATAATAGCAGCTGTTAACTTGTTTTGGTGAACTTTTTATTTAAATCCAGGTTGAATTTGGCAAAGTCCCAAAGCAGCGTTTCTTGCCCTGTAACTGGCGGAAGTTGGAGCATATATGTGGGTTGTTTTGGCTGCGGTCCATGGGTGGGGAGGGCTGGGGTGGGGAGAGGAGTGGGTGGAGAAGGGGGTGGAGGGAGCGTCAATGGAAGGATTTTCTGGTCCAATACATCCCATCACTTAGCAACAAGCAGTGAGGCTTCAACAAGTGGTTGCCATGGATCTGCCGAGAGTGACTTAAAAGTCTCCACAAAGAGCCGTGGTCAGCCTGTGTGTGTGTGTGTGCGTGTGTGTGTGTGTGTGCGTGTGTGCGTGTGTGTGTGTGTGTGTGTGTCTGAGAATCAGGTGGTGGTTACCAACCGGGGTTTTTAAGTGCCAATCGGCATTTACTGCGGTGACACACAATCTAGTCATAACCTCCATGTTTCTGCAGCGGCTGGTTTGAATCCCAGCTCGTCTCCTGTGAAGTTAATTTATGCTCACTCACTGGCAGGTCAAGCTCTCATTCACTGGCTGCTGTTGTCTCTTTCTTCAATGAACATTCCAACAAGTAAGAGGAGGAATTAGGAATTATATCAACACAAAAAGACAGGAATGAGTTTGGCAACACTGCTCCAGGAAACCAGCACTTCAAAAGCCGGCATGGAAACGCTGTTTGGATTTTTAATGTATAGTACCTGCTGCATTCCTGCAGGAGCCCAGACACAACTCTTATCTGCATGCAGAGCAGGGCACACACTATCCTATGTACACACACATGCAGAGAGACGTGTAAACACAGGGACAGGTTTTGAGATCAGATCTGTAAAAATTTAAAAAAGTTCGTCCAAAAAGGTATTCTGTGGGTCTCATTTACGGAATAAATGTACGGCAGAAAAGTTGGGCGTATGGTCATTTCTACGCAAAGCTTTGGTGTCTGTGATGGTGTTTTTAAATCATGACATGCCAAAGCATGTTTATATCATTTATCATTAAAACATCATTCACAATAAAATAACCCTGTAATTGTGAAATTCTTTATATTAACCCTTTATCGAGCGAAGAACTATATTTGGTAACTTCAGTGGATATTAAAATGGGGTCCCCATGTCTCTCTGTTTGGTCGTAGAACCACATGGATTTTTTCCAGCTAATCAGCAAAAATCAGGCTACGTCACAGACAACATGACATCTGACCAATCAGTATGATAATAATATAATAATATTAACCTCCAATATGACCTCCAATGTAAAAATGAAAAAAATGTTTAAAAACCTGCAAGAAACAGTCGTACAAACAGAGTTATTCTTCAATTACTTTGCAAATTTACTAGATAAAAGTGGCAAATCTACGGGAAAAAATTCGCAGATTTAAGAGATTTAAAGTGGCAAATCTGCGTGAAAAAGTCGCAGATTTACGAGAAAAAAATGGGGGAAAAAAAACTTTTTTCTCGCAGACTCACCACTTTAAATCTCATAAATCTGCAACTTTTTTTCTTGTAGATTTGCAAAGTAATTGACTTTTTTCACGAAATATAAGGCTACCCCCTCCCCCGGGTCTGTATGTTTGTTTTTTTAACACATTCTGGCAATATGTAATATCCTCAAGGGTTGAAATTTGGAATTTGCAAGTATTTCAATGACTGCCCTATTAAGGGTTAAACAGGCTACTAGCCGAGGCTATTAAATGTTTATCATTGTCTTTTCTGCTATTAAATGTTTCCGTTATCCTGCTCAGACTCCGGTTCTGCCTGAAATGTAAACATTTCCAATAAGTGCTGCCACACACTCCTCTGTCTGGACATAATTCTTACTAAATGTAAAGAATTGCGATATAAATTTTTATATTAAAGTCCTAATATTAATATCTCTCCATTATGATAAAATGAATAGCACATTTTCAACTGGGTTGCATATTTTATAAGCTCTTACGCTCTATATATCACAGATGTATGAATTAAATAGTTTGTGCTGACCGCAACACTGATGTCCTTTGATTAAACTTTTCAGGCTGCCAAACAAAACCAACTGGTTCTGTTAAACTTGTTGGACGTCAATGTTTCAATTAATTGTGAGAAATTCCTCCTCCTTGGTGCCTAGTATATAACTAGTATATAACTATGAATTAATTAATATTTTTTACTGGATGTTTTACATTTTGTGTGACTTTTGCTTAAGCAACATAAACCTCTGTCACTGAAGATTTATGTACCTGCTTAAAATGTCTATTTCACTCCTCTGTGTTGTTATTTGTAACGGTGCACTTTGCTAATAAAGGTGACTGAAAAAAGAAAAGGAAAAAAAATCCTCTTTTTGGCCGAATGGCGTCCTTCGATGCCATAATCTCTCTGGGCGAGGCCTCTGAACAGAGTACATATTAGGGTTTGATATTTAAATGATGCTTGTTTTTCAAACACCACATTTATCAACCTCCAATCATTGTTACGCTGTGATTGGCGAGATACCAATGTTTCATAACCCATAAGCCTACTTAACTTAAAGACATGAAATGTCAGCTAATATTGCGACCACAATTTTGAGTTAGCATCGATACGCTAATGGCTACTCTTGTAGCTGTAACAAGCAGCGCGGCTAGCATCAGCTTGCCGCTAGCATCAGTTAGCCGCTAGCTTTCGCTAATGAATTTCACCGCTTTACCGCATTTCACAAAAAAGAAATAAGAGTTATCAGAACTATTGTCCCTTGTTGTGAACCCCAACTTAAAGACATAAGTAACAACAACTCACAAACTTGTTTTTGAGCAGACAACTGGCTTCCTTTGTTGTGCTAACTTACATTATTGCCCTAAATGTCAATAATTTATATTTCCAAGTTTTACCAACTTAAATCACTGTTTTAGGTGTTAAAATAATTGATTATTTTCTATATTGGTAAATTATTTTATGCTTTATTTCTGCTTCTCTGTCTCTGTTCTCTGTGAGTGACGCAGGTCACTATCAAAGGTCAAACCTTGACTGTAATAAATATCTCTATGCATTTATATTAAGTCAGACAATATGATTTGATACATTGATTGTGTTTGTGTGTTAATATTGATGTAGAAAACTATGATTACTTTAATTACATATATTCCATTTGCTTAAACTGATTAAGATTCTATAAATCACAAAGAATGACATCCAGATATATTGGTGCACAGTTTTTGCTGTGTGTGTATGTGCATTTGTGAGTGTGTATGTGTGTCTGGAGAAGGGAGACCACAGAAGGCCGAATGAAAATCCCGTGTGAGAATCTCTGTAAGTCATAACAAGGAAAAATGTTTGTGCTAACAAGTTTGTTAGCAGGCCACAAGGCTTTGTTATGGGAAGCAGTGATTGTATTGCCCAGGTGGCCTGATGTGTGACGGTATGAAAGAAGACTGGCGAATGAGCGGATCAAGAAGGCGGGACTTCCTGGAAGAAATCGACCAGCATGTTTTGTAAACAAATGTTAGTATTTTAATGGGTTCCAGGGAGGGAGTCGTGGTTCAGACTTCACGAACTGAAACACGTCTGTTTGTATTCAGGGACATGAGTTAATTTTGAACCCGGAGATCTCTGTAAAGTGCACATTTTTTGACGTATTGTAACAAAACTTTTGTTAAACTGAGAAACTTGGACGTTCTCCAGCTCTTCATTTCCCCATCAAAGAATGCGCAGAAAAATGGTGAGGTTTTTTCTGTTGGTGACAGATTTTTTCTGTCGGTGACAGATTATCAATTTTCAAGGTTTCCTCATGCAATTTTTCTAACATAGGCCAAAAAATACAAGTTGGCTTTTTTGCAGTGTGGGTGGGGCAGACATCCTTGAGGCATGTGTTACAAAATCCAAGTTCCACATGAGTTCACAGAGGTGGTACTTCTACCTGTTCTGGCAAACCATCATGTTAGGCCTTGTTAGTGCATGGTTGATCTACCGCCGTGACTGTAAACTAGCTAGTGTCCCGAAGCCAATGAAACAAAGGAGCTTCCAGAGGTTGCAACAAGCCTCATTCTTTGGCAGGCACAAAGAGGCCACCCATTACTTTATTTAACCAGGTAAAAGTCTCGTTGAGATTAAAAAATACCTTTTCCAAGAGAGACCGGGCCAAAAAAAAAAAAAGTGACAAGTTACAACATTTAAACACAGTTAACATAAACAATTAAATACAATTAAATACAAATAATTGTTTATTTATTTACTTATGGCCTCACCTCCTCCACCACTGCCCAAGAGAGTTTGTGTCAGATGTAGTTTGCACCGACCAGGTTGCACACTGGTAAACGACAGAATAGACTGTTTCTCAATACCACCCATAAAGACACATATTAGTGTTGGTCAAAATGAGCATTTTGTGGCTCACTGTACAGAGCGGAGCGTTCTAAAAAATAGCATGCACGTCATTATACATACACGTACGGTTAGTGGTTGTAAAAAAGTACTGATTTACTATGATTTGCTATCTTTCCTCTTTCTAAGTAAAGAGGTGGTGCCCCGAGGATAACTTTAATTCATTTAAAGTGTTAAATATTAACTTAGTCAATTTCTGATAGCAAAATTGACCTAAATTAGCTTTTACCTGTAAATATTTTGGTGCCCCTGCTGGAGGCAATTTGTATCTGCAACCAGATACCCCTACACTTGTAAGGCGTTATAAAAGACAGTTTAAACAGTAAATAAATGTACGTAAATGCCAGAAGTGAAGTAGCTACGAGGGTCATGTGAGCCACGTCTGTCAATAGAAATATGACAAAGAAGAAGTGACATTTCACTGAATGTGTCTCAGCATCATCATCCGAGTACAGAAGAGTCCATTTCTGTCCCCCAAAGTACAATCTACTTTAATGTGCCCCACAGGGCTTATTATTGGACATGAAATAACTATGACCCCTTTTCTACCAGGGTAATATCAGGGCTCTTGGCCAGGAAAACTGGAACCAGAGTGGCTCTTTGCTGGCCTCGAACCACAAACCACTTACTTCAGGGGCTGGTAGCGGGATTATTGTGACCAGCAACACCAACTAAACGCGTTTAATTGAAACTCAGAAAGTCAGAACTAATCTCAAATACAGATGTGTGTCAGTTTTGGGTGTAATATTATGGAATGGACTAAATGATGAAATAAAGATGTGTAATTCTGTTAGTTTTCAAGAAGACTTTAAAATCTAAAATTATCAAGGGTTACAATGAAATTTGATTGAATTTGATTTTTCAGTTTAAGGTATCATGTGCTTTGTAACAATTAATGTAATTAATCAATTAATAAATGTAATGTATATGCATGTAGATGGTACAGGAGAGGCAAAAATAAGCCTTGGGGCTTCAGCCTATTACTTTTTTGGTTGCTGTCTGATGAATTCTTTTGTTGTCTGTTTTTTTTGTTTGTTTTTTTGTTTTTTTTTGTAACCGAAATAAAGCATTCATTCATTCAATTTAAAAAAAAAATTCTTCAATTTCTTGTTCATTTTAATGTCCGTACAACAGATATCTAGACATTTGCCATGGTTTTATTGATAATAACCAAAAATTATTATCAAGAAAACCATGGAAAATGGCTAGATATCAGCTCTTAAATTAAACTCTTAGAAGCTATTTTTGTTGTCATCATTATATTTGTCCAAACAAATGTACTTTTAGCTGTAGCAGGCATTAAAATGAACAAGAATTTAAGAAAACAAGGGTGGTCTAATCATTTTTTCCATGACTGTATATGTTCCAAAGCCAATGTCAAGGTAACAACAGCTGAACCTTGACATTGCCAGAAGGTGCTGCTCCAGCTGTTTTTGACCACTAAAGGTACACATTTAGAACATTATTTCTGAGAGTGTATAACACTCCTGATGTGAAACCTGGTCAAAATGCTCTCCGATCTGCAGCTTTCCAATCTTCCTGTCTTTGTGAGCACATGCGGCCTTCATAAATTGCACTCAAAAACAAGCACACCCTCCTCCACAGGTGGTTTGGCAAGCTACAGTGTTGAACGCTGGCACGCAGGTGAATAGGTGGGTGGCTACCGTTTTTTTGGCAGCTCGCCACTTCAGTTGTAATGAACGTCACCCTGAACACGAGATCTACTGCATTTTTGAGCGTGCAGCTGGTGGCATGCGATACCTGGGTGGGACAGAGAGAGCACGCACACGCACAGAGCGAGGCTGAGTGGTGCTAAAGGTACGATAAGGATCATTGTTTTGTCTGAAAACAGCGGGAGTCACATCCTCCATTGCAGGAGGGAGGATATGTGAAAACAACAACTAAAAATATACATATTTTAGAAGGCCCTCACCTGCAGACATTTTACTACAACACTTGTTTGAGTAATCAACAGTTCAGAAAAGATAACACAATCTGGGGTCACTGGATTCAAAGCAGAAGAACTCTTCAGAAATGGGAGTTTCCTCACATCAGTGTGTGAATCAGACCACCATGATGGCCAGCATGGCTGTCAGCACATACAGGCCTACTGCTACTAACAGAGGGAAGTGTTTGCTAAGCCATGAAAGACTGACTGACAGGTAACTCTAATGAGGTGTGTGTGTTCGTGTGTGTGTGTGTGTGTGTGTGTGTGCAGAGGGTGGGGAGAGGCACACCCTGAGGTGAAGGGAAGGTGGATATGTGGGAGGAGTGACTGGGTAAAAGAGCAGCAGAGCTTCTGTTTTTCTGTGTTTGTGTACCAAAAGATTTAAATGGATATAATGAATGTGACCATGGGAACCGTGGGAATACACAGAGACTGAGGTTAATAGCATTAACTAATAAACGTACACACTGCAAAAAAAGAAAAGTTGGGTGAACTCAAAATTTCAAGGCAAAAAACTTCGATAAAATTTTAAGTTGGACAATTAAACTAAATATTTTAAGTTCTGTTTTTGAGTTTGCTCAACTCTGAATTTCTCTGGCATGATTGTAACGGCGCTATGAAATGTCAGCTAATGTTGTGACCACAATTTTGAGTTAGCATTGATACGCTAATGGCTACTCTTGTAGCTGTAACAAGCAGCGCCGCTAGCATCAGTTAGCCGCTAGCATCAGTTAACCGCTAGCTTTCGATAATGACTTAATTTCACAACAAAGAAATAAGAGTTATCAGAACTATTGTCCCTTGTTGTGAACCCCAACTTAAAGATATAAGTAACAACAATTCACAAACTTGTTTTTGAGCAGACAACTGGCTTCCTTTGTTGTGCTAACTTACATTATTGCCCTAAATGTCAGTAATTTATATTTTCAAGTTTTACCAACTTAAATCACTGTTTTAGGCCAAAAATTACAAGTTGGCTTTTTTTTTTTGCAGTGCAGGTGTTTTATGTTAGATTTAGCAGGGCTTCATGTCATAAGCCCCCTTTCAGATTGACGCTTCAAGTCGCGATATTTCCGCCTTGGTAACATTTCTCCTGCAATCTGAACACGCCAGAGGTGTGATGGGACCAAGTGATCGTGGGTCTGTAATGCTTTTGGTGGTAGTAACAGAGGCATTTAATTGGTGAGACTGTTCGACAGCTCGTTACGGCAATATAGCAGGACTTTTGCGTAAAATCTGAAAGGGGCTATGGATTGCCCAGGTGTGTGGAACTCTACGATACGTTTATAAAATACAAGATCGATTAAAGAATAAATCAAAAGTTCTCAAACCTTTGGACTTGTGACTTTACAAATAAGCATTTCATCTATCTCTAGACAGCTTTCATGTCTTACAAGTTGCATCGGCGGTATTATAATCTGGTAATTATTCATATTCTTAAAAATAAGTAGAAATACAACACACAAACTTACTCCATAACAACAAAAGTCCTGCACTCAAAACTTACTGAAGATAAAGAACAAATGTAAAAGTTATCATTATGCAGAGTGTTCTCACTCAGAGTATTACATTCTAAATATTGTTATTATTATTATTATTATTATTGATGCAATTAAGCAGCATTTTACTTTGGTCAAGGTTGGATTATTCCTTTTACTACCTAATATACTGCCATGGAGTTCAATTGATAAGACTGATATGTTTTTCAAGTTAAATCTTGACATGAAAATAACTAAAGCTGGCAGCTGAATGTATATTTGCCTTAAAAATGTAGTAATGGAGTAAAAGTAGAAAGTAACTACATGAAATACTCAAGTAAAGTACAAGTACCTCAAAACCATATTGAAGTAAAGTACTGGAGTAAATGTATTTAGTTACATTCTACCACTGAGGAGCTGTTTGCTGTTTCATCAGAGAGAGATTTTCCCTCTAAACTGTAAAAAGCACATATACATATAATATTACTATATGAAAAACAAAAATATATATGAGCTACCAATATATAGGGGCTAGTAAATAACACATTTCACATAGAGGCTTGTTATTTTTATGAACACAAGAATGGATAATGATACAATTGGATACCAATAAGGAACATTTTTTAAGAATTGTGCAATAGTTGCACATTGGCAAAAGGCACAAATAATCAGTTATCAGCTTCTGTATCAGGCTGTTATTTGCAGCACAGAAACACCCTGCATTTCTAGATGCTCCGATAAACACATGTTTACCACACTTAACATGAACAGTGATGAAAGGAGAGTCGCCGCTCTTCATCTTCCTCCGTGTTTCCATTCTCCTCCACTCCACCCCACTGACTCCATTCAGCATGGGTTGCTCAGGTAGTCTGAGATAGGAAATGCAGCTTGTTGATGAATCTGATATGAACAGCCCACACATAAACCAGATTACAGGTGCGATAAAGATTTAAAGGCACTATGGGTGCAGTCCGTTGAGGCCAAACAAGAGTAACTCTTACATTATTGTTCAAAGTTGATCATAGATGCCCGAGAGGCCGGAATAAGTCTTAAGAAGAATGACATTTTCTTTAATGATGCTGGCTCATGCAGTATAAACTGGTTTTATTCCATTCTATCTGGTTTACTCACAGACTGTATCAAAGAAATGGATCGAGACTCTGGGTCTAAAAAGTGAAGCCAATGCGGAAGTACTTTAAACCAGCATTCTTTCTAATCGTCACCAGGGAGGCGACTCCACTGATTGCAAAAATAAGTCTAATTGTGTAGAAGTCTATGAGAAAATGAGCCCACTTCTCACTTGATGTATTACCTCATTGAATTTTTCCTCATGAGCTCATGGTCTCAATTGTTGCTTTTTTAAAATTATGGTCCCATTTAGAGTAAAACAGGCGATAAAGCAAGCTATGCTTCAGGAGGTGGTTACCTTTTGATTGATGAGTCGCTACCTTGGTGACCTGTCAATCAGGAATCCATAACAAAGTGTTGATGAAATAGCCGCAAACTTGTTTTTGGGTGTTGTCCATTTTTCATCTTGGAAGCTTGTAGCTTACACAGCGTGTTTTCCTTCATTCAAAGTTAATTACAGCATTTTTGGTTGGCGTTTGGTTGTACTTAAAGACAACCTAAGGAGTTGGCTGTTAATTCTTTCAACCGGTTTTTGACTAGTCAAAATTAGTATCCACATTCAGTGGCGGTTCTAGACCAGTTTAACTGTGGGGGCCAAGCAGGGGCCAGTGTTTAATCAGAGGGGCACATTAAAAAACGGCAAAGATTATATTTAAGCATTCAAAACCTTTATTTTAGCTTATTTAAAAATCTAATTTAAGTATATTTGGAAGATACAAATACACTGATCGAAACATGACTTACCAACAATAACAGTTATTTTTGTACGACAATGACATTTCCCATTTTTGTTAATTTTGTCAATTACTTTTTTTTATTTTGAAAGTGCAGTACAGTGAGAATTAACCTTTTTTTTAAATATATATATACACAAGCTTTTATTGCACAATTAAACTATTATACAACATACACATTCTGCGTTCATTTTGGGTACAATGAGATATTGTTTAAACAAAAAATAGGTAAGAATTGTTCCGTCGTTCATCGTTATAAATTGATCATTTTATTATTAATTTGACACAGGGGCCACAGCAGGGGCCAAGGGCTTCTTCACAGGGGCAGTGGCCCCTGGAGGCCCCTGTGTAGAACCGCCACTGTCCACATTAATATCACAGCTAACATGAATTACAGATGCACTTTGCTAACCAAGCTAGTTTACGCAGCTAGCTAGCAAGCTAGCTTACGCAGCTAGCTAGCAAGCTAGTGTCAGTTGGTAACTTAACAATTAGCTAAGTGCACCTCCCCAGCTCCACCCACTCATCCAAATATGACCATTTATGGTCATAGACGATGATGACGAAAATGTCAAACTTGTGGTTTAAGATTCCTTTTTTTTGCTCAGTTCAATTTCGTTTCAGGACAAAGTAAATCCGCTTATTCACAATTACTCTGCAGGTTGAGACTCTTCGAATAGTTTGAAGATTAGTCTTCAGGTAGAGGTTCCAGGCACCATGAAAAATGAAGGTTTTCTACGTCCAACGAAAGGTTTTGTTATTATTGTTACTAAATACATGCAGCTACTTGTTGGACTGTTTCTGCCCACTTTGTTACCCTCAGGAGAGATTCAGCTGTTTATGTCAAAATCATTCAATAAAATGTTTGTTTAGTTCAATATTCTTCAGGTTAAGCCAACCTTTGATCCGTGTGTCATCAACACGTCCGTCACTTAGCACCTTTACATGCACACTAGCAGTGTTTTTAACACCCCACAAGACTTTCTGAGCTGTTGTACCCAGACAAAACATAACCCATCTGTACCTAAAACAAGCCCTTGCAACCTTGCAATAATTTCAGCAACGTTTTCTCTCTTCAATTCTCCATGGGAAATATATAACTTTGATGTTAAGTAAACTGTATGTTCGTTATGTTCTCCGGTATGTTAAGACAGAATTGCACTGGAGTGGTGAGCCCAGTCTGGAGCTGAAGAGGGGAGAGAGACCTCCCAAGATGAAAAGTGGCAGGTGATCGGGCCTAACAAACACACCAATCTGTACCATCTCTGCTCAACAATCAGATATGAGCCAGCCTGCGGCTACTCTGCCCTCCCACCCCTCAACCCTCTCGTTAAAAGCAGTTTCTCTTTCTTTTCTTTTTCACAAAATGCTGTTGTTGATCTCAGGCAGCCAACCTGCTCCGTCCCGTCCCCGAACTCTGGCACGCATCCGCTAGGATGATGAAGAGAAGGTTTTTCAAAGGAAGGTAGTGATGCAGGTGATGCAACACGCCATATTGAAAGCCAACATTTCTACATGGTTACAATGCACAATGTCCATTTTTGTTTTGTTTTTATGTTGTTTTAATGGTTATTTTATCTTTAAGTAATACCAGCTAGTTAGATAGCAAACTGTAGCATAACATGAGCCAAGCATGGTTTTGTTACACAGCTGGTTTGCATGTTAGCTGATGCATATATTAGATTTATTTATGGTATCGGACAATAGTTTTATGTTCAAGAGACCTTTCACATCTTTACTGGGGACATAAGACAGTATGTCTCAAACTCATCATTTGAAAAAAAAACAACAACTTGCTAACAAATTTTAATTCTGTGAGAAAAGCTGAACCAGTTGCTATTAGTGGATACTGTATGTGGATAATGTATAAGTAAAACTACTGTTAGTGAACATGTGTAATATAACTTTTTCAATATAACTAGCAATAACACAATCCAATGTGCAATATTGCCTTTTCAATATCATGTGCAACATTACATTTCACATAATTATTATTATTATATACAATATTATGTTTAGATATGTGCAATATTACTTCTTCAATATTATTTGCAATATAACATTTCAATACCGTGTGCAATATTACTTTTTTTAAAGTCATATGCAATGTTCCTTTATTTATTAACATTTAAATATCATGTGCAATATTACATATAAATATCATGTGCATTATAACATACTAATATGTGCAATATTACATATAACTATCCTGTGCAATATAACATTTAAATATCATGTGCAATATAACATTTAAAAATCATGTGCAATATAACATTTAAACATCATGTGCAATATAACCTGTTTAATATCCTGTGAAATATAACATTTAAATATCATGTGCAATATAACATTTAAAAATCATGTGCAATATAACATTTAAAAATCATGTGCAATATAACATTTAAAAATCATGTGCAATATAACCTGTTTGATATCATGTGCAATATTACTCTTTTTTCAAGTGTATGTATTTTAGTAATTTAATTTGACTTACTTCATTGTTTGCAGTACTTCTTTAACATTTTACATTTGTTACTCTATTGTTTTTATTGTATGTATTATAATTCTGAGAAATATCTGGCTCAATAATTTCCTTCAGTATTTATAAAGTTCTACCTCATTTTATTTGGCAGATAATTTTTCATTCTGCCACTTGGAAGACACGTGCATTACAAACTTATACATATAAACTTAAAAACATAATTTCTAGGAAACTTCTTGTTGATGAGCTTTGCACAAGCAAAGCTGAGTTGGCTAACCAGACTTACAGTCATGTGAAAAAACAAAAGCTATGAATGAAGAAATAGAAAGTGTCAGTGTTCAGTCAACAAACTGCTCTTAAACTTTTATAGTATTTATAGAATATTTTTAGACTGAGTGGCAGAAGAAGTATGTGAACATTCTACTGAATGCTGAATATGTGTACACAATGTTTCAATTAGGAATGTGGTGAGTTAAGAAAGGTCCAGCCTTTGTTTTCAGTGGCAGTGTTTGAGTCCCAGTCAACAGCAACAGCAGCCTCTGCTGTCACTAGGGCTAATTACAGTTGGGTTGATATCAGAGGGGTGAGGGTCCCGCACTATACAAATTTGAAGGGGAACAGACCGGGACAGAGAGGAAAGGAGACATGTCTTCAAGTGAGGTGAAAAGACTTCCTGTGACATCCCTTGTCGTGCTCACGGCTGATCTGATTACCGTGACCGGAGACATCTGAACCCACGGCGCGCTCACCAAAAGCCCACTGACTGAGTGACTAGCAACAGGTAAGGGTCTCGCTTTGGCAGGGGTGACAAGTCAAGCCATGGCAGCGGGCAGTTAGTGAGTGACGTGTGAATATGTCCCACTGACGTTAGCATCCACATCGTCTCCTCACACCGTGGAAAATACACTGTGATGGCCAGTGTTAACCAGTTAAATCTTTCCTTCAGCAGCTTTGACGGTGGGGGCCCGAGTCACCCCTCCCCTTCTAACATCTGCTCCCCTCAGCCGCCCCCCCCCTCCCGTCCTACTGTCCCTCCTGCTCCACAGATTCTGTCCAACAGCATCACGCACTGACATTCTCATCCAACACGTCAGATATCGACACTTTGCCACGACCAGAGGTGGAAAAAGTATTCAGATCCTTTACTTAAGTAAAAGTACTAATACCACACTGTGAAATTACTCCACTACAAGTAAAAGTCCTGCATTCAAAATGTACTTAAGTGAAAGTACAAAAGTATCAGCATCAAAATGTACTTAAAGTTTCAAAGTAAAAGTACTCGTTATGCAGAATGGAGCCGCTCAGATTATTTTATATATTCCAAAATATTATATTAGATTATTATTAATGATGCATTTATGTATACAACGTTTTCATTTTCTCAAGGTAGGGCTCATATTGACTACTTAATATTCTGTTATGAGGTTTATTTTAAAAATTGTCTAATCACCTAAATTTAGTGCTTTTTTATGTTAAACCTCAACCTGTAAAGTAACTAAAGCTGTCAGTTAAATGTAGTGGAGTAAAAAGTACAATATTTGCCTCAAAATGTAGTGGCGTAGAAGTATAAAGTGACATAAAATGGAAATACTCAAGTAAAGTACAAGTACCCCAAAATTGTACTTAAGTACAGTACTTGAGTAAAAGTACTTAGTTACTTTCCACCACTGGCCACGACCCTCAGCGTGTCAGACCAACGCACAAGGCACCCTTTTGTGTCGGGTTTAGACGTTTCAGGGACGATGTGTCTTTTAAAACTCATCTTAAAACCTATTTTTATTCCTTGGCTTTTAACCACGCATGAGACTCTGCTCTTGTTTTTAGTGTTTTATGGTTTGCTTTTATTTATTGTTTTTTAATTTTTTTTTTTTTTTTTTTTTTTTTTTAAAAGCAATGAATCTATTTATTTTAGTGTTTATTCCTGTTTTATTTATTTTATTGTCTCTTGTTCTGTTTGTTTATGTACAGCACTTTGTTGCGGCTGTGGTTGTTTTAAAGTGCTTTACAAATAAAGTTGAGTTGAGTTGAGTTCCTCTAAGTTACATACCTTGTGGCTTTTCAAAATAAACTTCTGTGTCCACGGTTAATTGTAGGCAATAGGGCGCCACAGGAGTGAGTTCTTAACCCCGGAAGTAAGTTAGCAACGCTCTGGGGTCCAACCAGTCAAACTCAATGAGTACTTTGAATGGGTTGGTGGTTAGATTACGAGATGTTCGCGTTTTGTTATATGACATTAAATCACTGTAGTAAAAACCTCCACTCGTGAATTTTTAAGTTGTTACATGTCCTTATAAAGGCGGTTGCTAACAAGTGGCTAAATGAGACTTCAGTGCTTTTCGGGGTCATTAAACTCTCACTAGTTGGCCTCACAGCCTCAAGTCATGTTTTTCAGTGCTCTTGTAAACTCTTGTAGATTGTAGATTATGTTACTAAATAGTTATTAGTCTAGGGTTTTGCTAGCTTGTCAAAACCGCTGATTAGCTTGTCAGAGACCGTCTGAAGCATAATGCTAGTGACGTTTAAGTCATGCGACTGGTGTAGTTTATTTTAGCATAACGTTAGCTCTGTATTTTCGTCAACTGCATTAATGCTTCAAACATAATGACAGTGGTGTTCATTTGAGAAGATTATCCTGCTGAACGAAACAGGTAAGCATCAGAAACTTTTATATTCTGTAATGATCCAAAATCCAATGCAAAAGTCCCACATGCTAATTCTGAATAGACCCCATGGCGATGCTAACTTTAGGATTGGTCAACAAAAATATGTAATTTAGTTTGCTCTCTATAAAAGGATTAAGGTAAGGGTAAAAGACAGAAAAAACAGAGTTGGCTCTTAAACAGCTACTTCTATAAATTAATTAGTGGACACACTTACACAGGTTGTGACCCCACATACCAACACTGACTCTTGGTTTCACATGGGACTTGGACAATAATTAATACAGATTAAAATTAACACTGAGAAAATCAAGATATAGATAAGATACCAATATATCTGTGATAGGTAAATATCAGCCAATAGTATCAGCCGACCGGCTCTAACTTGGACTCTTTCCTGCTTTGTACTGACAATTTCCCTTGGGACAAAAAAGATCTATCTTGTTCAGGACAAATAATGAATAACTCTTTCAATGTTTCAATATTTTTTAATGACCTAGCACCTGATTAGTTGCACAATATCTTCTGCCTTAAAATATATCTTGCTCAAAAGTTGATTTATCTGTTCGACCTGTTGCGTTCCTGTTAGTCAAGTGCATCTTGGGTGTTGCTGCTGTAATTTAATTTTGGCTATGGTTACAGTTGTGGTTGTTCTGTTTATCAAAGCTGTGACACATTTGTTTTTAATGGGTGTAACGCTAATTACATGAACGCACAGGTGAATAGGTGTGTTGTTAGCTGATTCACATGTAGGTCAATGTTACTAAAAGAAAGGCATGCTAACATAATAATAAGAAACTATGTGAAAATAATCAGAAGCTTTCTCAAAATGAGAATTTTTGTCATGGTATTATTTTGAGATATTAGTCAATATTTAGGGAGAGTTTTTGATTATTTTGAAAAATATCTCATTATTTTGGGAAAGTTTCTCATTATTTTGAGATAGTTAGCCATTATTTCAAGATAATTAATTGTTTTGGGGACATTATTTTTGAGAAAAGTCATTATTTAGTTTCTCATTATAATGACTTTACTGGTGGAAAATTAGCTTATTTAAGACCCGTACCAACATTTAGAGACTGGGGACATTGTTGACCCAGATGGTGAATTTGTAAATTAAAGCTTGATTTTATAATGATCTTTTTTACACATTTAATTTGACCTTACATTGATCATATATCCATAATGTCATAAACAGTTAAGTCAGGTGTGTTTTCCCAATTAAAAACATAAAAAGTTTAACTGTGTTTGTTAAATGTTTGTAGTATCACATTGTTTGGAACTCATTTAACTAATCATTTTTTTGGTTACGGTTTGTTAGAATGGATGAGTATTGAACGGTGCCAAGGTTTCTGCTGAAAAGACATTAAGATTAAGATTAATTACTTTATTACTTTATTAATCCCACAATGGGGAAATCCAACCTCTGCATGTAACCCATCCTTTTTTTACACACACAAGTGAACACACCATGCAAGGAGCAGTGGGCTGCATATTACTGCTGATTGATGTGCAATAGGCTAAACATATAAATCCCTTCTAGAAATATAAAGTGACACATTAACTCGAGTCATTTTAGCTCAGCGTAACTCTCTATACTTGGTTGATTCACACAAAGGGAGTGCTGCACCACACAAAACAGGCAGTTTCAGGACAAACAGGTTCTGCTGTTTGTGACGGAGGAACATCCAACATGTTACATGTTGACCAAAAAAAAGACACAAAATGACCAAAAAAAGACACAAAATGACTGAAAAAGACACAACAAAAGACACAAAATGACCAAAAAAAGACACAAAATGACAAAAAAATACACAAAATGACCAAAATTGTTACGCTAAACATACAAGACACAAATAAAATAGAGTCACACTAGAATAAAAACCAGAGTTGGATGACAGGATTCACTTGGAGAAGCGATTTGTTTTACTAGGTGTAAAACAAATCGCTTCTCCAAATCATTCGTCCCTTGCACTAAGACTTTTAAATTCTTCATAGGGTTTTTATTTTATTTTTATCTATTTATTTATTTTCCAATGTGTCCATTCTAAGCTACATGTTGTCTGATGTGTGTTGTGTCGACTATTTATGTATTGACTATTTGTTGCTGGCCATGTGGGCTGTATGAACCACGACAACCTGCTGCTCAAAATGAATTGCCCCTTGTGGGATTAATAAAGTTGTTTAAAAAAAAAAAAAGGATCACACACAATCACAAGATCACATTTATGTTGGCTTTTCTTAATTTCTTTTTGTTTCAAAATGTTGATCCAGGAAGTCAGAATAAAAAGGCTGTGCTCAAAAAACAACAACAACATGGCATTTAAATATTTCTTTAAGTGGTGTATACAGGGATTCAGAAATGGACTAAATAGCCCCAGACTCCATAGAGTCAGGACACAGTGTTGTCATGGAGTGGGTTAGAGGAAGCTGTGCAGTTTAACAAATATCCTCACGTTCACTTGTCAGTATTCACTATATAGTTAATTCTGTTAAAGGTGTGTGACACTCAGTAATGTAAAAATTTCCTGAAAATGTAATAATACTTGAAAAGAATGCACTCAACCTGATTGAAAAAGTAATAAAACATATTATTTATATTAAATATTTAAAAAACAAAGTGGTATAGGCTGTTGCAATTCTGCACCAGCAGGTGGTGTAGCTACACAAATAGCAGAAGCCACAGTTACTGTTTTTATATCAGCCTTATTGTTTTGACAGGCTTAGCAGTTGCAATCTGCCCACTCACAGCAATCTCTGTTTCATTCCTATCAATTATTTATCCATTCATTATTTACACAGTCTTTGTTACATTGTCAAGACAAGGTGGGGCTAACTTTTCCTATAATAAATCCCCAGCTGTGTAAAAAAAATGCCCAGAAATAAGCTAGTTTTTAAGGGGTCCTGGCCAAAAAAGTTGAGAACCACTCTCAACTTTTTTGGCCAGGACCCCTTAAAAACTAGAATATCCAGGTTTGGTTCCCACCCTCCCATCATAATGTGTGTTGTGGATAAATAAAGCGGAAACTGAGTTTTAGAAATTTTTCCTAATTATAAAGGAAAAACTGAAATATGACATTGACATACAGTACTGTGCAAAAGTTTTAGGCAGGTGTGGAAAAAATGCTGGGAAATAAGAATGCTTTCAAAAATAGAAATTTTAATAGTTTTTTTTTATCAATTAACAAAATGCAAAGTGAGTGAACAGAAGAAAAATCAAAATCAAATCAATATCTGGTATACGTCAATGCGACGTATGTTGTTGTCGTGGCTATCATTGTCATGAGGTGTTGGTTTATGTTGGATTATTTTATCCATTTACGTTTATCATTTATGTTTTTCTGTATGTTGTTTGCGCTGTATGTCTACTGTCTCTACTTGTGGTCCATATGGTGTAGTGTATTTGTCTCTCACTTCACCAATAAAACATTTTTAAAAAAGAAATAAAATAAAATAAAATAAAATAAAAATATCTGGCCACCCTTTGCCTTCAAACCTAAAACTTTTGCACAGTACTGGGAAGCGTCACACCCTTTATTCAGTATTAGTTGAAGCACCTTTAACATGGATTGCTGCATCCAGTCTTCTTGGGTATGACGCAGCACACCTGGATTTGGGGATTTTCTGCCATTCTTCTCTGCAGTTCAACCAGTTCAATCTTGGTTTCAGCAGACCAGAGAATCTTGTTTCTCAGGTTTAGCGTCCTTTAGGAGAAGCTTCAGTCGTTCTACTCTGCCATGAAGCCCATATCGGTGGAGCAGGTCTGAATATTTGTGTCAATGTGATATATATCACTTAGCTAAAATGTCTAAAATTGTGTTTCCACTTTGTCATTTTGGCGCATTGAGTGTAGATTGATGAGGGAAAAAAATAATTTAAGGTTGCAATGTAATCAAACATGAAAGGGGAGAGGTCTGAATACTGTATGTGGCAAATTATAAAGATATTGTGGAAGTTTACAACATAATGTTTTTAAATAACATCCCCTGTGGGCTTCCATAGTTTCTAGTTTCAAATGTGCTAAGGTCAGTATTAAGGTCAACTTTCTTCCTAATTTCAACGTTTCAATCCAATTTTAAACTCTTTTTTTTTGTCAGATCAGGCGAGGCACTGCTGACTCAGTTAAAAAAAGATAATTTCATGGAGTTTGAATCGACTTTATCACTCACATAATGTTCCCAATCATCTTGTGATGATACAATCTACTCTGGTCTAATGGACGATCTTCACACAACGAGCAATTGTCATGGGTTGTTGAATGCATCTTTGCCTGATTCCAACATCTATTGTCTATGTAAATGTCTTCTTTCTCTTTACATTCTGGAGTTAACATTACCGAACATGAAATCAGTCAAATGTTGTTGTTTTCAGTAGGCTAAAAAGACAATAATAAGACAAATAATACTTGTATATTTGGATATTTCCAAACAAAGGAAATAAATTCTGAATTTATTGCGTTAGCAGTTTTGAAAGAAAAAAAGGGCCCATCTGAAGGGTAGTACATTGTAGGTGAATTTTTTTCTGACGATATCAGTCAAGACAATTAATTACATTACTGATCAAGTAAATATTGGGTTTTATTACATTTTCAATCAGTGCAAATGTCACAGCATAGTGTCACCTCTAATTTGGACCATAGAATACAGTCATGGAAAAAATATTAGACCACCTATTGTTTTCTTCAATTTCTTGTTCATTTTAATGCCAACAAAATAGCTCATAGTTTATTTAGTGAGTTTAAGAGCTGATATCTAGACATTTTCCATGTTTTTCTTGATAATAACCAAAATCTTTATCAAGAGAACCATGGAAAATGGCTCTTATGAGTTATTTTTTAAGTCATCATTATATTTGTCCAAACCAATGTACCTTTAGCTGTACCAGGCATTAAAATAGACAAGAAATTGAAGAAAAAGGGTGGTCTATACTTTTTTCCATGACTGTAGATCTTAGAATTACAGCAGCTAACGTGGAATTCTGAATACGTGAAATGATAAAAAAACAAATCATTCTTTACATGCGTCCGAGTTCAACACTGTTTCAGATGATTATTAAATAATCTGGATGGTCAGAATGGTAATCGGAGGCCCTGGAAGGTAGAAATGAACCGTTTTAACGCAGCAGTGTGAACACAGCCTGAGGGAATGAGGGCCAGGAGGAATGTAATAACAGCACAGCAGTCCTGCTCACAGCTTAACATCACCAACAAAACCATGGAAAGACGTGGAAGATCTGCTCGGCATGTTGTGTTCACGTCCTTATTTCAAAGTGTTTGTCCAGCAGATTCAGCAGATTGGGCGTCCCACGCGTCCCAGCGGCTCTGTGCATGCATTTCATGTGTCAATTAGTTCAAGTTTTGAAGACACCTCTTTGAGAATGTCGAAGGTTTGGATTTGGAAAGAGAAGCGTTGCTCTGTGATTGAAGTCTAGCGACTGTCCTTCGCCTACTCGCTCTTCTTTTTCTTCTTCTTCTTGCCTTCTGGGGAGCAGTTCCAGTAGTAGAGGACCTGCATAGCGATGACGCCGTTACAGGCGGAGGATATGACGTAGGTGAGGGCCATCAGCGAGTCTCCAGTTTCCTGTGTGAGACAATATGGATAAAAAATGATATACTTGTGTGAGGTGAACACAAATACAGTTGAAACCAGAAGTTTACATACACTATATCAGGGGTGTCAAACTCTAAAATTTGGCCCGCAGTGTAATTTTATTTGGCCCGCGAGCCAATATCAAATTATTATATTATTCTTGTACTATAAAAGCTGACCCGCCGGTATTATACGGCGCATTTACCGCTAATACTAGATTTATTATTGTTATTTTATTTTTAAATGTATTATCAAATCAAATCAAAATCAAATCAAATAGTCTTTATTGTCATTATATAGTTCACTATACAACGAAATTGAAAGTGCCACTGCATAAGGTGCATAGTTATGACAATCATAACACAAAACAACATGAGTAAAAACATTTAAAAAATACCGAGCTAAACAAGGACAAAAACAAGAACAAGGACATGTGATGTAATAAATAAGTATAAAAATAAATAAATGGCTACTTAAAATGCTATAATTCATACATGAGGTAAATTGGGTGTTTTGCACATATCAATTGTATTGCACATGTCCGTTTTATTGCACTTTTTAATTAATTTATCCTGTGTGGGTGTTGAGAGTTCTGGGTGTTAAGAGTTCTGACAGCCCAGGGAAAGAAGAAGCCTGTTGAAACCTGTTAACCTGTTGAAAAAGTTTATTTTGATATTTAAATCAGAAGGATGCAAATAGAAAAGAGGCATTACGATTTTTATTTAATTTTTATTTAATAAATTAATGACATTGATGGTATAAATTGATTTGTATATAATAAAAGGTTTATTTGTTCAATGTTGGCCCGCGATTTTATTCAAGTTTTACATTTTGGCCCATTGTGTATTTGAGTTTGACACCCCTGCACTATATAAAAAGACACATATGCTTTTTTTCTCACTGTCTGACATGAAATCAGACAATCACTTTTCCTGTTTTAGGTCCGTTAGGATTACCAAAATTATTTCTATTTGCTAAATGCCAGAATAATGAGAGAAGGATGTTTTTAGACAATTTTTTTTTATTACTTTCTTCAAAGTCAGAAGTTTACATACACTAACATTATAATGCCTTGAAACTATTTGGGAAAGCCCAGATGATGCTGTCATGTCTTTGGAAGCTTCATTAGAGTCTGATTTCATGTCAGACAGTGAGAATAAAAGCATATGTGTCTTATTATATAGTGTATAATAATAATTTGTAATAATTTGAGAAGGTACAGATCACTCAACACAAGGACTAACAGACTCAAACACAGCTTTTATCCAAATGCAATAACCACCCTCAATACTGGAAAACAACCATAATATTGCACTGCATTCACATTGATGGCTCAACACACTTGAGATATGTTCTGTACTGTTGTTTGTCTCGACTGTGTTCATGCTGTTTGTTTGTTGTTGTTTTTTTCCTGTGCGACTATGCATGTCTGGGTGTGTTTATGTGTTTGTCTAAACTGGGTATTTTGAATTGTACATATTTTTTTTAAACACACTTTATTGTTTTTAAACACATTAACAATACAAAACATAGAAACAGAAGCCCACCCCCCCACCCCCACCCCATCCCGACAGACAGCACATGCTATACAAAGTTAGGCAAAAAATAAATAAATAAATACAGTTCTAGTTTGTCTCCAGTCCGCAATAGGCACTCATGATCGCCAGTCAGAAAACCGTCTACCCATCAACAGCAGATTTTTTAGATCTGCAGGTATATAATCAAGAAAGGGTGTCCAAACAATTAAAAAGAATTCGTCCTTTCCCTTTACAGCAGCTTGTAATCTTTCATGAGGGAGGATATCAAAGATCTCCCTGTACCAAAGGGTGACACTAGGTGGAAGGCTTTTGATCCAATTTTTTAATATACACTTTCGAGCAACGAGAAGGAGTTTATCAAGGAGCTTATGATGTGACACAGTGAGATGTAAGTCCCTAGAGGGAAGGCCTAGGAGGAAAACCCCGGGGTCTTTCTTAATTTGTATTTTAAATATCCCACTGACCACCTTTGAAATAAGTGACCAAAATCTGGAGATTAGTTTACATTCCCAAAAGTAATGGAAATACGTCCCCATTTCTAAGTTGCACTTGGTACACAGAGGAGATATGGAGTGGTCAATTTTGACATATTTTTCTTTTATATTTATGTTTTTAGAGACTCTTAAATGTTGCACTTACTGGAGAGCACTTTGAATTTCGTTGTACATGTGACAATGACAAATAAAGACCTATTCTATTCTATGTATGTAAACTTCTGGTTTCAACTGTACATTATTCAGTGGGTCATATGATGGTCCTCTGACCTGTAGTGAGGTGAAGATGCGGGCGAGGGATCCAGCAAACAGCAGGAAGACGGAGACAGCAGACAGCTGGCCGGTGTGTCCGTTACGGAAGTTAGCGGCTGCCTGGATCAGCTGAGACAAAACACACACACACTGTTAGTGGCTCCTGTGTTGTGTGTGTTCGCACATGTGCATCACTTTCTTTCTATTTGTGTATATTTATTCATATTTTGGTGAATTTGCAACATGAATCATATAACACAAATAACTAAACTCGTCAAAAAAAGTTTGGAAACCTTATTTCGGTCAATTATTTCTCCCCTTTTAAAGGAACACTCCACCGTTTTTTCATATTAAAACATGTTATTCGGGTAAGTAAGACGAGTTGATACAGACCTCTTGCGTCTCAATGCGTGCACTCAATCGCCCTGGCGCGCGGAGCTACTTGGCTAGCACTTAGCTTAGCCCAGTTCATTCATTAGGATCCAAACAGATGGACAGTTAGAAGCGACCAAACTCCTCCACGTTTTCCCTATTTAAATACAGCTACACGAGTAGTTAAACGACCAAGTATGGCGACACAAAATAAAACGTGGCGCTTTTCTAAGCGGATAAAAAGGATAAGTAACGCAGTAATATCATCACTTCCGCTCCCTCTCACTTCCGTCAGGAGTGATGATATTACTGCGCCGAGTCGAAGTGCTCCCAAGTGCTATTCCGCCATACATTATAGTTATCCTTTTTATCCGCTTCGAAAAGCGCCACGTTTTATTTTGTGTCGCCATACTTGGTCGAACTGGGCTAAGCTAAGTGCTAGCCAAGTAGCTCCGCGCGCCAGGGCGATTGAGTGCACGCATTGAGACGCAAGAGGTCTGTATCAACTCGTCTTACTTACCCGAATAACATGTTTTAATATGAAAAAACGGTGGAGTGTTCCTTTAATAAAACCAATTGGTAGTGGATGCAGATATCTCATTAGCCAATCACAGGGCAGCAACTCAATGCATTTAGTCATGTAGCCTTGGTGAAGACAAGCTGCTCTTCACAAACTGCTAATCTAACAACCAACTCTAGAGTTTAGAGAGAATGTTCCAAAAAAGACAAAATATCCAGTGAGCCTTATTTGCGTCAATTATTTCTCCCCTTTTAATAAAACCAATTGGTAGTGTATTTTACATCCTTGGATAGCCTTGTTAGTCATTTTAACGATGAGGTACAACTTGTAGGAATCGTGCATTCGTGGAAACATGTGGGTAGTGAGTAGCAAGATTATTATAGTTAACGAAATAACGAAAACGAGAATTGTAAAAAACATTTTCCTTAACTGAAATTTAAAAAAACGACAACCAACTGAAACTGTATTGTGTGGTTACAAAACTGATTAAAAGAAACTAAAATTACAGTGAATATGTCCTTCGTTTTCGTCTTTGTCAACTTTTTTCATACATAATCCTTTTTGTGGCTGATATGAAATGTGTTTATTTAGCTCTGACCAAACAGCTGCTGGTTAGTGAACATGCAGGAACACATTGGTAAATATATTTATTGAGACTGGGATGTCTACAGGACTATGTGAGTCGATTGCCTTCAAAAAAAGTTCAGAACTTCACTCGAACCATAATTCAAAACACCCGGAGCTGCGAGAGTTAATAACCTTATTGGGGCTGAGATGGATAAGGCAAAGGAAATAAAGTCAAAATTTATCGTGACCTTTTTGAATTTCGCATCCAACAAATACTCCATTACAAAAAACTAAAACTAATTAAAAGCATTTTCAAAACAAAAAAAAACCTAGCAAACTCACTCTAAAAACTAATTGAAACTAACTGAATTTGAAAACTAAAATTCACAGCAAAATTAAAACTAATGAAAATCCAAAACTATTATAACCTTGGTGGATAGTATGCTAGTTGGTATACAACACCAGCTAGCATTATTAAAGTGGAGAAATAATTGACTGAAATAACGTTTCCAAACCTATTTTGAGGAGTTTAGATTACTGGATATACTGATGAAAACGTCTCAACATCATGAATATAGATCATACATTCTCAAAGAAAAAAGTTTAAACACAAGAACAATGCACTGACAAGCAGATTAAGAAACAGTAAACAATTTAAGATCATCATAAAAATATTCACCCTTTTCACTAGTGATGGGACAAACAACACTGGTGCGTCAGCACTGTGCCGAGCACACAAGAGTGAAACCCCGTATTGGTGCGTATATCGCTTTAAAAAAAATAAATCATGTGACCGATACAGGTAGTGTGTCGTTTCGAAGTGCTGCGCCAAAGTGTGTTTATAAGGGAACAAACTGTATCGACATGCCCAGTCTGAAATAATTTAACTCGTTATATTTTACATACCAACTCAGTTTAGCATTTACACAAACAAGGTTTTAAGCAAATTTTAAACTCTTCTCATGAACAACTTAACTCAGCAAACAAATTGAACTCAGCAAATGAAATTATACAATGATGAGATCATATTTTAAGTAAAGGACTGGCGATTAAATATTTCACAGGCTGATGTTGGGTTTGCAGCGTGTTAGCTTTTCCATCTCATTTTCATTTTGTTTACCTGCAATGATTTTATAACTACTGCAGGGGTCACTATTGAGTGACCAACACAGTTTCAATACAGTGCTGACACAGTTTGTGTAGTGTGTCAACACCAGGCGGCAATCTCCGTGCCTGAGCATGGAGGACACCAGGAAGTGCATTAAGCCTGCAATTCACCGAAAATTCCAGTAGGGGGTGCTAAGTTTGGCTGCAAAAGAAATCTGCCCATTCATTTCAGTGCTAAATTTGAAAACTTCTCACTTGATTTATTACCTCAGAAAAAATTTTCAGGGACAACATTATGGTCTCAATCGCTAGTAAAAAATCTTCTTCAAGACAATTTGATGTCAATAGTTCTAATAATGGCCCCATTTAGAAGAAAATAGAAGATAAAGAATCATATGATTTGGGGCGTTTCTAGCTTTGATTGACAGGTCACTGACAAGGCGAGCCGTCACCAGGAGAGAAGCAGAGCGTATCCACGGCAACGTGTCAATAAAGTTATATATAACGTTATATAGATAGAAAACAGGACGTTTAGCGGTTTGGTCTCATAACTTTGACCCTTTCACACTATATTTTCACTTAATGACAGTTTATTTGAATGTTTTGTTCAGTAAAATGTCTTGTTCAGTGTTTGGTTGGACTAACAGACACTCCAAGGAGTCGCTGCTCAGTTTTCTGAGGTAAGAAAGATACATTTTGTTTTTGTTTTTTTGCTAGCCAAAACTAACAATGCTAACATGAATTAGCAGCGACTTCTCTCAGTCAGGTTGAGGTGTAGAGAGGCTGTAGTCAATGTTGTCAGATCCCTCGCGCTACTCCACAGTCCAAATATGGTCTGCTCCGTGTATCGGAAACAAGATGGCGACGCAAGATGGCGACGAGTGTAACGCTGAACTCGAGGCTTCCAACGGGCAGTCCACAAACCAACGGGTGACGTCACGGTGACTACGTCCATTATTTATATACAGTCTATGGTCAACACACTCCTTGAGGTATCATCATCCCATCACTACTTTTCACTGAAATTGAATATGAAAAGAAAAATACAAGCCTTATAAGTAGAACTAGAAATGTATTCGTCTTGTGTGGTGTTTGCCTACCCTGCCGATGATGATAGCTGGCATGTTGGAGGCCTGCATGTAGGTGACCACTGAGATGGGAGTGAGAGGAGACAGCACGAGGACCAGCAGGGCAAAGTACACGACCAGAAACAGGACACCTGGCAGACGGGAGACAAACACTGGTGCTGATCTGAGGCCAGCGGCAAAAAGGTTTCTACTCAACTTTATTTGTCCCTGAAGGAAACTGGTTATGCAGTAAAGTGCAACATAGAACAGCCCCTTGATGCTGACTCTCCTGTATCTCCTACATTCCTTTAGACTGATCCAGCCTTTATTTCCCAATGTAAAGAGCCATACAGCATAGGGCTGGGCCATATCGTATCGCTCACGATAATATCGGTATATTTTTTTTATGGTTAAACAAAAATGCTTATCATGATATTGGCAACATTCCTACTTCTTGATGTAGTGGCGTAAGGCTAACAATTAAAGTTGTTTTAACCCATTGACGCCTAAAACTGCCTGTAAAACCTCTGGGCGATTTTAAAATAAGCCCCTAAAACCTGAAGTTTTTCTGGAAATTCAAAAGAAGTGTCAACTCTTCCTACTAAATAATAGATTTTTCAGCCTCTGTAGCAGATAGAAATTAAATTCAAAAAGTATTTGAGAGCTTATACAAATACTACAAAACGACGTATCCGCTTTCCAGGCTTCAATGGGTTAATCACCAAAAGCTACTTACTCTCTGTCGCTAGACACATGCAGCTTTCAAAATAAGAGCACGGTGTGTTAACAGAATCCACCACAGAACTTACAAGAAGACTGTCAAAATAAGATGCCTTAAACAAAACATACAATAACCTTTATTCTCCTTTACAAAATGTCATTAAAATATGCCCCCGAAACCCCTAAATGGTTATTTTTTATTATTTGCTCATACTCAAGAGTCAAGAGTAAACGTTTTTTGTATTTGGCAACTGTTGAGATTTGCACTTCATTTTAGATTTTTATTTATTCATACAGACTAAAAAATTTTTTTTTCTATATCTTTTTAAGTATTTCGTAATACCGTGAAGAATAATCGTTATAGCCCTAATACAGCCTAGATTATATTATAGTCAAGGAACAAAAACTTTATTTATTATGACGATTTTTGATTTTTTTATTCAAAAATATTTTTGGCTGACTACTGGAGGTCTGCGCATTTTGAAGATTCTCATGAGAAAAGCTTGATCGAAGCACCAAAATTCTTACTTGCCCATAAAAAATGCTCATAAAAGTTTTTACGCTCGCTTGAGGTGGTTTTTGTATTATTATTATATAAGTTAATGTGCTAAATGGGAGATGGGAACGCTAAGAATAAGTTCTGATGTATCGAACATTCAACTCACATGAGTGATCAGCTGTTTCTGCTCTGACATATTTTCTTTCATGGCCAAAATTGCCTGATCAGCAACCTATATTTTAAATTATTTTTTCTCTCTTGCTCAATCTCTTCTTCTACTGTTTACTGACGGATTAGTAGTGTTGGGACAGCGAAGCTTCGTGAAGCATTTGCTTTATTTACAGAGCCCAAGAGATGGTGCTGTTTGTTTAACAAAGGGTTGAAAACACATTCAATTATCATTGCTGAAGCTTATTTGAAGCCAAGACCGCCATCTAGTGGGGTCAAAAAATAAAGCAACTGCTTCATGAAGCTTCACTGTCCAACTGCCATCTTCTGGCTAATGTACGTTAATGCAGTTTTGTTTATTCGCTCTAAACCAGTTGATGGAAACATCCCAAATTTGCATTTTCTTTATTGCAACATTTCAAAATAATGCTTTAAAATCTGATTTGATGCAGAAGATGCAGATTTCTGACCAATGAGAGCAGACCGGGCTGTAGGGCTGCCGGGCATTAAAACAGAGCGTCTCAGAAAGAGGGTGAATAATGGTCCAACATCCGTTAAAAGTGCATTATGAAAGTTCTTGCTCTTGCTCTGGAAGAAACTAAAAAAATACAGGTATGAACTAGCCTGGCTAACACCAGACTAATCACAAATGAGATTAGTCTGGGAACCAGCCGTTCATTTCTCCGTAGAGGAGGTGTGGTTTACGATCCTCCGGAGCCGTTTATTGGGCGCTTAGAATGTCTATCAAAGCGTCTGTAGGTAGCTCTTAGCCAATCAGATCAGTTATACCAGATGACGTAGTAGAGCAACAGAAATGGATGTTTGTTGTGTGTGTGTCTGTGAGAGAGTGTTGCTTGCTGCTTTGCTTCTCCAGTTCTCGCTTTCTGCAAGATTATTTATTTTCACGCTTTATTCCCCCTCATGTCATTCAGCCACACACATCCACTGATTTTATGGGCAATTAACAAGCTGCTGCGGGTCTCTGGGGGCTCCGCTGTCCCCCGGCTCATAGCCAGATCGCCGGCGTTACGGTAGCGGGGCTAATAGCTAATAGCCCCGCTACCGGTGATCTCGCTACGAGCCGGGGGACAACGGAGCTGCCGAGAAACCTTTCGCCTTTCAACTTTCGCTTTAAACTAATTAAAACACCGTCTACAGCTAAAGAGAGTTTCGCATCTGCAGCAGCCATGTTGGATCTGTAAGAAAACTACAAGCTTCCGTCTGCCGGGTAATACGCGTCATCGTCTTGCCGTCCCTCCCCGCTCTGTGATTGGATCCTGAAAACAGGGCTAAGAAACCTCTCTGGTTTCCAGACTGCCTGGAGGTTCGAAATGAAATTCGAGCGCGCAAGGCAGTCTGGGTATACCCAGGCTAGGAATGAACCTGAAAATGAGCATTATATGTCTCCTTTAAATATGAACATCTGATTGTGACCGTGAGTGACTGCTGAGCGTGCGTGCTGTCGTACCTCTGCCACTTCTTCCTCCGTAGTGCTGAATGAGGAAGCCGATGGCGACAGTCTGCAGCATGAGGAACAGAGCCTCGCCCCAGGCACTGAGGAAACATTCACCACACTCTGTTACTCAACACATGACACGGAAAGTGACCGCTTGGTCTAAATCAGGGGTGTCAAACTCAAATACACAATGGGCCAAAATTTTAAACTTGAATAAAATCGCGGGCCAACATTGAACAAATAAACCTTTTAATATACCAAACATGTTTTGCTTTAACATTAAATATGGAACCAGCAACGCTTATAAACATACAATATATAACTAAATGGTGCAGACATGCAAAATCAAATTTCAAATAAAAAACACATCAATGTCATTAATTTATTTAATAAAAATCGTATGCCTCTTTTCTATTTGCATCGTTCTGATTTAAATATCCAAATAAACTTTTTCAACAGGTTAATAAATTCTGCCTTTCTTTTCGCCATTTTTGGGAAGGGGTAGCTCGGAGACAGCTCTAGCTTGAGGTTGCTATGACGACTGTCACAGAGGAGCGTTTCTGGGTCCTGTCCTGATCTACGCACCAAAACAACAGCAGGGCATTGTGGGATTTGTAGTATTAGCGGTAAATGCGCCGTATAATACCGGCGGGTCAGCTTTTACAGTACAATAATAATATAATAATTTGGTATTGCCTCGTGGGCCAAATAAAATTACACTGCGGGCCAAAGTTTGACACCCCTGGTCTAAATCAACATGCAGTTCTGTGATACAGTGAGAGTGCTCCATATATATATGTGCACTTTGAATGTGGTCCAACCTGAAGGGGAACTTGTTGACGATACTGTAGGCCATTGTTCCTGTGATGGCCAGCAGCTCCAGCAGCACAGTCTGGAAGCTCAGCCCCTCAGCGCTCTTTGCTCCCATCAGCTTGAAGATCTGAGGCAGCTTCACTGTGAACAGGGAAAATATTCAGAAAATAGTATTTATTTATTTATTTTATATATATATATTTTTAAATGTATTTTTATTTTCTAAAAAAACAGATAATGATGTTTGCACTGTACAACAAGTTAAAATACATACATGTATTTTTGGTTATGTGGTTCAAAGGGTTAAACGACGAATGCACTAAGCATCCCCAGTAGTGGGGCGGATTAGCTGAACAATCGTTCATTTTGTGATAAAAGCATGAAATTTGGTAGATGTGTTGGTGAATATGTTTCAAACAAATCTGGATATTGGGCCACCTCAAAAGCGCCCCCTAGTGGCCGTGGCAGGCATTTGTTATACGAATAAATCAATGATGAATAAAAACTGCCCTTTTAATAATACCAACTGGTGATGAATTGTATATTGTTGGAAAGCCTGATTAGTCACCTTTACAACGAGGTACAGCTTGTAAGGATCGTGCATTCATGGAATGAGCAACGGGGCTAAACGTGTGGGTAGCACCCCCCAAAAATGTGCATCCCCTGTGTACAGGTGTCCTTACATAGGACAGCTTTTTTTTTTTTTTGTTTAAGATATTTTTTTGGCATTTTGTAGCTTTATTGAGAGAATAGATATTGAGAGTGAAAGGAGGAGACAGAGGGGAAGACATGCGGGGAAAGGGTTCCAAGCTGGATTCGAACCCGGGCCGCCCGCTTACGAGGACTGGGCCTCTATGGTATGCGCTCTACCAGGAACGCCCCACTGAGGACAGCTTTAAAGCAAAGTTGGGTTGAGGTGTCTTACCCATCACTGATCCGAGGATGATGCCGATCCCCAGGCCTTTGCTCAGTACAACCTTCAGACATGGTACTGGAAGAAATTAAAACAAGATTAAAAACAAGATTAGTTTTAAACAAACACTACGCAAACAGTGAAAAAGTGCATTTCTTGGGGACTATTTTCAATGGCGGATTAATACACATTAAGCGCTCTAGTAAGTATTTGTGGCAGCAGGACAGCGTGTGTGGGAATATGTTGAGCACTTTCAAAAGAGTTGATGTTGTTCATACAGGACAAAACCGAGCAAACAGAAAAATATCTGATCTCTCTCTTCAGTGATTTTGTTTCTACTATAATACACTCCATATTATATGTTTAATATGTGTTACATTATGACTGTTCTTTCAACATGTCTCTTTTCTTCACTGTGAATAGATGCAGCCTAATCAGTGCTGGGTGCCATGCTTTATTTTAATTATTTTGTTGTTGTTGCAAATAACAGTGCAAATTTGGAAGTATGTGCATTTTGGTATTTGGGTGTACATATAATTATATTTATAGAAATATGGATAACGCTTTATAATAAGGTCCTTAATAACCATCAATTAACAAGTAATAAGGCATTGTTCTCGCTTTAGAGCCGGTAGTTGCAAAAAGCATAGTTAACTTATAATAGATGAGCAATAAAGTATATTTTAATATCAATACGCAAACAAAATAAGATTAATAAAGGCATGGCAAAGACATAATGGGTGGGTCATGGGTGTTTGTAATGCCATTATTAACACTTATATAAGCTTATTAACACACAATAATGTTAATAAGCATCTTGTAAGGACTTACAAGGGCCTTATTACTTGTTAATTAATGGTTATTACAAGGACCTTAATATAAAGCATTACCGAAATATGTATCATCATATATGGTATGGGGCTACGGCGGTGCAGTGGTTAGCACTCGTCTCAATTGGTGAGTCTAAATTGCCCGTAGGAGTGAATGAGAGCCTGTGATAGTCTATTGACTTGTCCAGGGTGTGCCCAATCTCAGTTTTGAACGGCTCCAGCACGACGTGCAATCTGAGTTCGGATAAGCTGTTAAGGGTAATGGATGGAGGGATATATGGTATGCCACATATTATATAATGTATTTAGAATTATAATATGGTACTTCAAATTGTATTTGTATGTTGAACATGAACATAAAATTAGAGATTTTAAAACGTTAAATATATCAGTTATTTATATTTTTGATAGTTTAGTATGTCAATGAGTTTATTATATATTTATAGTAATTAAATAAGGTAATAATTACATGATATATAGGATATTGAAATATTAGTAATAAATGTACTTCTTGTAGAACAAAGATAATTTGTAATTTAAACCATATATTTGGATAGGTTTATGAAAATAATAATTTATGAGGGTTAGCTATAAAGTAGCCTGAAAATTAATTATCAATGTGTACTTCATTTCCACTCCTTTTCAGATATGTAAACGTGTAGAAAAAACAAGCAAAACAATCTTGTATTGCGTTATGCTTTCTATTTTGTGTATTATTATTTTCAGTATGCCCATTTTGCTTTTTTTTTTTTTTTTTTACATGTTCGACACTCACTAAAATTAAAATTTAAGCTCTGACTGGAGTCTCCATACAGACATAAATGTTCAAACATAAAGTTTATGAAGTTATTTTGTAGGCGACAGGTTGCTGACGCTAATTGCTCCGAAACTGAGTGATTAGATTTAACTGTATGCGGGTTAAATTAATTTACATGACATTTAAAATGAACTCGGAGCATTTAAAGTGTTGCGTTTAACGACAGCAGAGGCAGTTTAGTGTTGTTGAATGAGCGCAGCATAATAAATACAGCTGGTTTATTTGCAGTGTGACGTCACGTGTTGAGCAATACATGTCTACATCTCCAAGTATCTTTACGGTCTCTGAGCTTCCGGTGTTCAACTAAACAGCCACTCACCGTGCAGGAAGTTGAAATTGAGAAAGAACTCGTCGTAACATGTTTCTGGCATAAAATATGTCAACAGAAGGCCTTTAAAGGGATCCATGAAGGATGACCCTTCATTTAAAACTGTTTCTTCCGCCATTGTGGACTTCAGACGTGACGTTGCCGTTCGATGTGCAACAGATAAAGCGCCCCGCCAGTTCGCATGACAATACAAAGGTTCCGCCGGTAAAAAAAACAAACCCATCCAGTTTTGAACATACAAGGATATTATCTTGGTGTTTAGGCGCATTACAATCAAAACAATACAAAAATTTTTTTTTTTTTTTTTGGGTTGTCTGTCTGTTTTCGCCGTGTGGCTTTGTACTGGTGTATCGTTGTTTTCATTTTTTGTTGTTGTGGTTATCCTTTATATTATTCTTTGTATGTTCCTGAGTCTTTGTTGTCTAGAATTGTGTTTTAGCGTTTTGTTTCCATATTGTGGCTCCTAATAAGTAATCCACTGTTCTTTTCTTTGTTTCTTCGTTAATAATAATAAAAAATAAATAAAAAAAGGGCATAGGTTGCTGTATAAATAAATACTTGTAAAGGAAAAAAAAAAAAAAACAATACAAAAGTCAAGGGACATGATAAATAGGATAAAATATGAGTATCAAAAGTTTGAATATATATTATTGTCATTACTATTGTTATTATTATTATTATTATTATTATTATTATTATTATTATTATTATTACAAATTCACAAAATGAAAATGGGAAACACTAACAAAAAAAATGATATTACGAATAAATAATACCAATCTATAAAAGGGAATCTTAATCTTAATCTTAATGACCCAAGATAATGCCTTGGATGGATGTTATGAAATAAGTATATCTAACTATGTAAGTACAAAGCAAAGTATCTCTCAGTGTGCAGGGTACAAAGGATGCTGACTTTATTACAGTTTGGGTCTGTACCTGTGAATCATCAGTCTCAGAAACAAAATTAAATTTTACCTCGATTCTATGTCCAAATCAGTTGTTTCTCTACTACTTAGTTATTGTTCTTTTTCTGAGTTTTGATGATTTTTGCGAGAGCTGCTCCTAAAAAAATGCTGAATGCTGTGGGGAGGTCCATTACAAAAAAATGTCATATTTTCCTGAATGTTTGAACCACATTTTGGTAAGCTGAATGAGTGAACATGAAAATGTGGTGAAATTTGTCCAATAGGTGGCACTGTTGCAGCGTCAACTAACTATAAAGGAAGGCATCTCTGTCTGTCTGTCTGTTTGTGTATATGTGTGGTCAGATGGTCCTCAAACATTCTGCAAGCAGCACGTTTGGAGGCTAATTAAGGAACCTTTTTTCTTAGCCACCCTGGGTCCAAGCAATTAGCCTACTCTGGATGGGTACACAGTACAGATGGCCATATGTAATGGGTACTGCATTAATGAATTAGAATATATAGAAATGTGTATTTCTGAGGAAACCACTGAGAGTGTTTGGAAGTGTGTCAGTGTGAAGCAGGTTCTGTTAAAGGGAATGCTATCAAACACTGTTTTATTCATCTTGTTTTATTTAATGTAACAAAGTGCAGACACTGGAAAGTGCAGTTATAAAGAAAAGATACAGTGATAAATGACAAAGTCAGAATTTGAATCCATTATATTAAAAGCTACTCGTCATTTTAAAGTAGCGAATCGATCCATATTCTTATTCTACGACCAACATCTGGTCAGAGAAACATTTTTACATCTTTCTGTCTGACGTCTGTGCTGGTATGATTTTAAGGACAGAGTGTCCACTCATGCAGCCAAACACAGGGACGAGACTGTGTCTGAAGGTGTCAGAGAAAGTATAAATGTGAACCCTTCGATCCACGTCGTAAAAAGACACCTGACCCTCTCTGACATCCACATACACCCCGATCAGTCGGGGCACGGCCGCCTTCTGCAGCTTGGTGGGCTCGTCTGTACAGGCCCACAGACTGGAGCCCTTCCACAGGACCCAGAATCCTGTTCTGGGTGACATGGTGGGCTTTTGTTTCCTGGGAGCACACTCTGACATCACGCCTACTCTCCAGCTCCCATTAGGGGACACCTCCACCTCCCAGTAGTGTCTCCCTGCAGTGATGGTGGCGTCACCCAGCACGCAGGGCCACTCAGCAAAACGTTGGCTGCTGTTTGAGAGATCAGCGGAGCGCATCGCTGCCTCCTGGACCTGCAGGCGGTCTGAGGACACCGCCAGCCAGGAGTGGCTGGTGCTGACGTCCAGCCGGACAGACACTAGGATTCAAGTCAGAATATTGTTAGTATTAACTGGTAGTAAGCAGTAGAATTTATTATTTTCTGTTGCCTAGATCAGCTATTCTCAACCTTGGGATTCTCAATTGGGGTCGCGAGATGATTTATGGGGTTCGCCAAGTCAGCTCTGTCTCCACTGTGTTAAAGTGTTCACTTAATGTCTTTTTTGGGTCATTTTGTGTTTTTTTTTTTTTTTTTTTTGTCATTTGTGTCTTTTTTTGGTCATTTTGTGGTTTTTTTTAGGTCATTTTGTGTCTTTTTTGGTCATTTTCTGTCTTTTCTGGTCATTTTGTGTCTTTTTTTTGGGTCATTTTGTGTTTTTTTTTTGTCATTTGTGTCTTTTTTGGTCATTTTGTGTTTTTTTTTAGGTCATTTTGTGTCTTTTTTGGTCATTTTCTGTCTTTTCTGGTCATTTTGTGTCTTTTTTTGGGTCATTTTGTGTTTTTTTTTGTCATTTGTGTCTTTTTTGGTCATTTTCTGTCTTTTTAGGTCATTTTGTGTCTTTTTTGGTCATTTTCTGTCTTTTCTGGTCATTTTGTGTCTTTTTTTTGGGTCATTTTGTGTTTGTTTTTTTTTTTTTGTCATTTGTGTCTTTTTGGGTCATTTTGTGTTTTTTTTTAGGTCATTTTGTGTCTTTTTTGGTCATTTTCTGTCTTTTCTGGTCATTTTCTGTCTTTTTTTGATCACTTTGTGTCTTTTTTTAGGTCATTTTGTGTCTTTTTTTGATCATTTTGTGTCTTTTTTGGTCATTTTCTGTCTTTTCTGGTCATTTTGTGTCTTTTTTGGTCATTTTGTTTCCTTTTTTTTGGTCATTTTGTTTCTTTTTTGGGTGATCTGAACTGTGAGTGAGAGATTCTGTTCAGTGAGCGTGGGTCGCGGACAACATGCATGTTAAATTGGGGTTCACGACTCAAAAAGGTTGAGAACTACTGGCCTAGATAACTCATGATTTATAAATAAAAAGTACCTGAAGCACTCTGAATCCACTGCCACACTGAAAGACAAAACATTACATCAGAAGTCTGATTGGCCACCACAGGTAACATCACAATTATCCTAAAATATGGCTGACATTACTGGGTTACGGTTAGGAGTCATTTAAAACTAGAAGATCTAAATAATCTGTTGGTACCAATCATGTCATAAAGCTCCATATTTAGGCTAGAAAGTTCGGCTATATTTTGGCAAAGGAAAAACTGCCATTTTTAAAGTTTCCTGTGACCTCGGACCTCAAGATATCTGAATGAAAATTAGTTCAATGGGTACCCATCAGTCTTCCCTTTACAGACAAGCCCACTTTATGCTAACCCAATGCAGTCTTGGAAATAAAACTATTCAGTATAAATATGTTATTTTCACCTTATTTTTCTACACTGAAAAAAGAACCAAAGTAATTGAATTGTTTCATTTGGTAACACCTAAATGAATTAAGTTCTTTCAAATTAATTTAATTTTAAATTAATTTGAAAGAACTTAATTCATTTACTTGGGTCCATAAACAGTTTTAGAGATGCATAAATCGGATATCACTGGAAAGCTGAGAATCTTGTTTGAATCAACAAGAGTCTCAGCTTTCCAGTGAGCCTGGACTCAGTGTATAAAATGAGCTGCTGTGACCTCTGGGATATTCACATTAACGTCAATAAACTTTACAACAACAAACTAGAGACCTAGAGCATTCAGAGGTTGTTGTTGGCTTTCCTAGATATGTTGACTATAAGGAGGTTTCTCAGCAGTTTACAGAGCAAAAGTGCTCTCCAAGAAATGCACTCCTTGCAGAAATCTCCACAATTTCAAAAGATTTTGAAACCAATTCAAAGCATGGATTTTTCTTTGGTGTTCCTCGAGGTCCTAGTGTCTTGATGTGATATTTTGGAGAGGTTTTTGATCATATTTTTCTGAATCAATTCTTAAATTATTGCACCAAATGTGTGAAACATATGGTATCAACCCAAATATTGCTGCAACAACTTATGAGACATAATTGAGCAAACGGATATATACTTTATATATTTGTATCAAAATGTTCTAAACCCTTTTTCACTTTGACAATATTTATAATTTAAGCATTTTGTTATACATTTATGACGAGAAGAAACAGCACTGAGCTGCATCTCAAATTATTCTTCAGGTTCCAGCC